>NC_065448.1:57301478-57601478 GCF_917563875.1 Diabrotica virgifera virgifera
TTTTCATGGATGAAGGATTCAATATGTTTTGTGCCCATTTTTCTGCATTGTTAATATAATTTTTATTTATAGAATGTCGTTTGATGAAAGATACTTACGATATTAACCCATTCCTACAACAACTTTGTTATCCTAAAAGAAATTACCTTCATTCAAAAGGAGTCTTTTTGATTTTTAAACGCAGGTAGTCAGTATTTCTCTCTCACTCTGTTCGTGCATTCAGGCGTAAAACGTTGTAGATTTGTAGTTATGTTAATTGTGGTGTTGATACAAAAGGTGCAGTTTTGTAGTAGAAAGTGGATTTTTTTCATTCTTCAGCAAAAATGAGTAACACTAGAGGAAAAAAATTCTTGAATTAGTGACTAGAGCAGAATCCAACAGGAATAATGACACTGAATTATTTGAGCAAAAAATTACTAGTTCTGCAGCGAATGATGAATATGGTTAGTATTTTTTTGTTTTTACAAAATTTGATCTACTGTATCAAGTACCGATTTATCTAGTTCTCAATCTCACATAAATACAGAAAAACATCAATTTGTTATACTTAACGTAGGGTCAAAGTCATACTTATGTAGAACCACATTTTGTAAAGCTATGAGAAAAGGAACCATGTACCAAATATTTTCTTTTCCTTTTCAGATAGTACTTCTTCATCGAAAAGTGAACCATTTTCTGCAGGTTCATCAGATAATTACATCCCAGACAGTAGTGATGACAGTGATGAAAGTCTGATGAATGAAGGAAATGAGCTGCAGACTTTGAACTCTGTTCAAAACAAAGATTATTCATCAGAAGAAATCTATGCTACTGCTAGTAATAATAATCAATAATTATTATTTAATTCTGATCTGGTTCAAGAATTGGCAATACCAGGTAACATGACAAGTTTGAACCATATTAGCGATGAAAATAATAATAAATATGAATCCGAAATACCTACCAATATCAATCAACAGTCAACTCAACTAACATTAATAGAACCACTGGATACACCACGAAAACGTAAACACGACTATCCTGCTAAAGAGAAATTAACAAGAAAACGACAGTGCAATCCAGAAACGTGGAAACGAAAGATCAATTACATAAATAGAGAAAAAGGTCTTGACTATAAAAATTACAAAGGACAGTTAGTTCCCGCAAAAAAAAATGTGCGAAACTCCTATATGTTCTTGTAAAAAGAAATGTAACAAAAATTTCACAATAGAAGACAAGAAACGTATTATGAATACTTACTACTGTTCTTACGATGTCAGTTGGACCAGAAACATTTTTGGGGTCCGGTCAATAATTCTACGAAGAGCATAGAAATAAAGATAAACCATATAAACATTTGCTTGCTTCAAAATTGATCACTTCTTGTATTAGTCCACATGGACGCGGGTGTGGCTTACTACTTTCTAACGTATCTTATTGGGCAATACTGAAGAGTAATTGGTCAAATTGTTCGGAAGTCCTTAGGCTCAAATCATATCGTTATCTGGTCAAAATACCTTCTCATGTTTCAAAGGCGGCAAGCAATATAAACACTAAATAGACAGTGTCTTTGTCATAACTTACAATTATTTTATTTTTATAATACATTTTTTGTCTCATTTCTTTAGTACTTAAAAAATGAATAAGCACATTAAATTGCATTTGTAAGTATTATATACTTTTAATGATCAATTTTAAATTTTATTGTATTGTATTATACTGAAACTGTATTGTTTATACAGGATGTCCCATATATTATGCGAGATTTAATGACGTCAATTTGCTCAGTCCGCTGATTGGATAATGTAATTAATGGAATTTTTCATGTTTCATATTTTTATTTTTTCCATATTTTCCTTTGTATGCGTCCATGTCTAAGAGCCATATATGAGGAGAGGGAGTGTACATTGATTGAAGACTCTTGATTTTAGGTATTGGGGGTATTTTTTTTTCTTTAGAATAAAAGACAGTTTTCCGAGTGATGCCCAGGTCAATCTTATTATTTTTTTTTTATTTCTTCGGTCTGATTTTTTTTATTTAATTTAGTGATTTGTCCTAGAATATCTCTTTTACTTGCTTTATTCTTGTTTGTGCCACTGTAATTATTGGTTCTCCTTGTTGATCGGTCATGGCTTTTGTTTTACTGTAAGCGATGTTCAGTCCCATCTTTGTCGATTCACTATCTAGTGCTTCCATCATTCTTGGTAATTCTTCACTATTTTCTGTTTTAATACAATATATATACTATTGTGTTTTCAATTTATCAATCAAAAGCAAAATGAAAATTAAATTAATTTTTTTTTAAATAACGCGGGCACAAAATTTGATACACCCTGTATTGAGCTGTAGATATTTCTTAGAATGTAGTTTGGATGTAAGCAGATTTCTCTTTTAATGAGCTTTCCGATGAACCATTAAAGACTTTTGTGAATAATTAAAGTGAAAATAACGATGTATTTAGATTTAAAATGGAAAAAGATTGTTTAGTTTAGAGGTAATTATCAATTTCTAGAAAAGTGGTTTTATGGAGAAAGTTTGGAATTTTAGTATCTTTGTTTCAACACGAGTAAATATTGTATAGTTCTCAGAAAGTAATTAGGATGATCGGAATAATTTTGAGGGTGACTGTTTTGTTTGTTCGAATGGAAAAGTCGATGTTTCTGATTATTGGCAATGTGGAAGGGGAAAAGTAGTTAGAATGATTGAGAGAGGTTGAAAAGGAAGGCATTATGTTTTTGGCATCGCTGAGCGGTTCGACGTGTTAAGTGGATAGATAGTTAGCAGATACCAGTGGCTGTTTTGATAGTGGAGAATAGTGTTGAAAAGTGGAACGAGAGACAGATCAAATTGAGACGAAATACCTCTTTGATTCTGTATTATTGTGAGAAGGAGAGCAGAGAATTTTTGGAGTTTTGTTTGAATCGAGTACGTGTCAAAAGATACCCGGCTTGTTGGAGAATTGGTGCTGGTATGCTAATAGTTTTGAAGCTGGACAACGGAGAGAGGCTTTGATGAGTAGCCTTTAACATAGTCAACGAGGGAGAGCTGTTTGGGGTCACGAGAAGACATCTGAGTGAGTGAAGCAAAAGGTCAGTCAATTTATGTGAAAGAGATTTTTATGTTTGGGAACTAAATTTTTGAGTAAAAAGCATATGAATTAAAATTCCAATATTTCAAAATATAAATAGTAAATATAGGTAATCTTGCGAAGACATAAATTTGTTTGGTTTAGTTTGTTTTACCAAAGTCATCGGGAACAAACCGATAAATTGTTTTTTTTTACTATAATAAATTTAAGTGGTATAAATTTCATTCGGACATCTGTGTCCACAGGTTTTTAGATTCGATAGATTTCAGAGTATTAATTTGATAAATAAAAGACAATTCTGTATTTTTATTTTAATGTTTTGCTTTATTTCTTTTCCCTATTTTATCCCGATTAGGATCAACTCAGAGATACTGAACCCACGAGAGAAGATAAGTATAACGTGAGATAATTTGGATTTTTTTAATAGTATAAAAAAGGCACCCTGAGATTTTTTATTCAATTTTTATGTATGATTTGCGACAATTAAATAATTAATCAAATAAATAACAATTAATATAAAATTAATAAGAAGCAGATCATAACAATACTTACAAGTCAAAAGTGACATTTGGAAAAATTGTGTAGCTCATGTTCAAGTAAAATAAAAATATTATCTTGCTTTGTCACCAATATTAATGTCTTCTTCTTCTTTTCCTTCTTCTTCTTCTTGTGTAGACATGACTGTCTGTTTTTCAATGTGGCTCCAGTAAGTTGTCATTCCATCGTTTTCGTGGTCTTCCCACTTAGTTTTGGATCCCGCGTATGAAAAAAAAGTTGATTAATAGCAAGCTGAAAATTTTTTAATAGCTTAAGGGTGTGTAGTTGGAGAAACTTTGATATATGGGAACACTGGAATAGGGGAAGTTTTAATTGTGGAACAGGTTAAAAATTTGGAACGGCCAGACCACGAAAACGGCACATGTATTTTGTCCGGCAGAACAGACTTAAACTCTCCGAACAGAGATTAAACTCTCATGCAAAAATCAGCCTACTATTTATCACCAAATGGGCGTTTTAATGAGTGGAACATGTAGAATATGTCAAATGACAGGAATTATGACAGCTGATAAATAGCAGTCTGATTTTTGCATGAGAGTTTAATCTCTGTTCGGAGAGTTTAAGTCTGACCGTTCCAAATTTTTAACCACAATTAAAACTGCCCCTGTTACAGTGTTCTCATATATCACAATTTATCCGACTAGACACCGTTTAAGCTATTAACAAATTTTCAGCTTACTATTAATCAACTTTTTTTTTCATACGCGGGATACAGACCTAACTGATCGTCTTCCTATTGGGGAACCGTCTCTCGCCGTCCTTACTACTTTGTTTTTTGTCATTTGGCTCATGTAGTTGTTCCATTATACTCTTCTGCTTTTTACCCAGTTATTGATGTTGTCCACCTTGCATATCTGTCGTATATCTGCACTTCTAGCTCTTCCCATATCCCATCGATTTTTCAAAGTATTTTCATCTCTGCTGTTTCTAGCATTCTTTCTGTCCTTTCTGTATCAAGTCGTGTTTCTGCCGCGTATTTATGTCATTATTGGTCTGATAACTGTTGTGTAAATTGCGCCTTTCACTTCTTTTCCAATATTGGTGTGGTAGTTATAAACACGACAAGTGTCGAATCAAGTTCTGAACACACGGATAGTGATATATTTCAACTTGTCAAAAATATGTCCTATGTATAGTATTTTTACTACAAAAGCGATATTACGTAGGTCAAAATTTTTGACGTAAGAGAACTGTCAAAACATTAGAATGTGAATTTTCATTATTGCCATGTTTATTATAAACATGGATTTAATGAAGAGTCACATTCTAATGTTTCGACAGTTCTCTTACGTCAAAAATTTTGACCTACGTAATATCGCTTTTGTAGTGAAAATACTATACAATAGTAAAAGTGATCTCTTCATTAGTCATGAATTAGACAATTCGACTGGAAGAGGAATTGTTCGTTTTCATGTATTTTATGTGTATATTCAAAGTGTAGTCTTATTTCTTTAGTTCTCAAATTAATAAGCACGTTAAATTTCATTTGTATTATGTATTTTTAATTATCTTTGGTGTCAATTTCATAAAGAAATGTGAACAATTAACAACATTATTACTGTTTAACAAATATTGAACCATAATTTAAAAATAAAAGTTTACTCATTCATTTCTATTGCGCCGTCTATGTTTTACAAACGGTGCCGACAATCGGTGTCGAATTTTGTTTTTATACTGGTTCAACTGACATCGTAAGAACAGTACACACTTGATGTAAATAACAAAAAAATATATATACTTGTTTCAAAATATGAAACGCCAACCATGCAAGTTTGGTAAGAGAAACCCGAAAATAAAGAGAGATTACACATATACCTATTTCATCCAATCAGAATCTGGTACTGTATAAATTTGTTAGAAGGCATTTATGAACCTTCATCAAATTAGTGCCAAGAAACTAAATGTAATTAAAAAAAATTGTGCGAAGGATTCAGTACCCCTACTCCTGATATGAGAGGAAAACATACCAATAGGCCTCATAAAACTAAAAAAGAAGTACTTGAATATATACGTCAACATATAGGATCCTTTCCAGCAGAAGAATCTCATTATTCGAGAACCAAAAATCACCACAAAAAGTTTCTATCACCGACTTTATCCCTTCGTGAGATGTATGAGTTGTATAAAGAAACATGTAAAGAGGAATCTAAAGACAACTCATTTTTAATAAAAGAAACTCAATATAGAAAAATATTCTGTACAGAATTCAATTTTTGTTTTGGTCTTCCAAGGAGCGACACTTGTTCAAAATGTGATTTAGTCAATGAAGATACTGAGTTAATAACTCACAAAGAGAACGCTGCTCTCGGTTACAGCCTTATCAAGTCTGATCGGCAAAAATGTGAGGAGAATGAACAAATGTGCTTTCTTACCATGGATCTTCAGCAGCTAATGCCCATGCCAAAACTTTCAGTTTCTCTATCATTCTATCTCAGACAAATTTGGTTTTTTAATTTTGGTATACATTTTGTACCTAAGAATGTAGATGAAGTTAATCACAGCACAGTTATGCTTAACTGGACTGAAGACTTTGGTACTAAAGGGAGTAACGAGATTATGAGTTGTCTGTATTATTTTACAATTATGTGTGAAAATATGATTACAGGTAAAGATCACCTCATAGTATGGTCTGATTCATGCGGAGGGCAGAATAAAAACAGTAACCTTATACTGCTGTATCAGTACCTTATACTAAAATCAAAGTTTAAAATAATAGATCATAAATTCCCAGAATTGGGTCACACTTATTTGGATTCAGATCGTGACTTTGATAGAGTGGAAAAGGTCTTAAGAAAGCACCAAAATATTTATAGTCCTGATAAATATAGGAACATAATACAAGGAAGCATTAAAAAATCCCAAATAATAGATATGCAGCAACATTTCTACGATTTCGATCAATTGAAAACTGACATGAATTTGGTAATAAGGACTGAAAATACATTGAAACAAAAGGTAAACTACAGGGATGAAATAAGGTGGATAAGGACTGTTGAATTCGGTAGTTATCTATACAAGTCTTCTTTTAACTGCTATAAACCTTTTCTAATGGTTGACCTCAAAAGAAAAACTGGTTGGTCTCCACAAGAAAATATTTTGATTAAGAGAAGAAACCAGGAAATAAAATTTCAGTAGAAAAGATTGCTATTTATATTCCCGAGCAACACAAGTGGTTTTACGAAAATATTCTCCAGAAAACTAACGTCTAAAGATTGAGTTGTAAGGTCATTTTTTGTAATGTGCATTTTGTAATGTTAAGCAGTTTTATTTTGATTTGTATTTTGAATAAGTTTTTAACAAATTACGAAGTGTGTTACTACTTGTATCTAAAATTTAAATTTTTCTAATACAATGAAACAAGTGATTCAAGAATTTCATTTCAAATTTCCTACGAATATCCCTAGGTATATTTTTTTCAATGGAAAATAAAAAAAAGTAATTAATCTGGCAGGCAAGAAGGGTACATGTACTCTGTAACGCCATTTAATATACAGAAAGTAACACTAACAAATGTACTTGGTGTATGGAAGAAGGGCACAAATATAATTTTTTAATAAAAAAACTCCATTTGATATCATCAAAAATCCGAATAGTTATATTTCATATATAATGACTTTAGTGCCTACTACTTACCACCAAAATATATTTAAGAAGTAATGTAACTCAAAAGTTATAAGCCACCTCAATTGTGAAACTTTAACTGCGATTATATCAAAACTAAAATTTTTAACTTGTACCCTTCTTCCAATTAACTCTTATAAAATTTATAGGCCTGGATCCCGCGTACCAAAAAAAAGTTGATTAATAGCAAGCTGAAAATTTGTTAATAGCTTAACGGTATCTAGTCGGACAAACTTTGATGTATGGGAACACTGGAACAGGGGAAGTTTTAATTGTGGAACAGTTTAAAAATTTGGAATGTCAGATTACGAAGACGTCCCATGTATTTTGTCGGACAGAACATCCAGTTCTGTCTGACTGCTATTACTAACCAACATGATTTCTGTCATTTGACATGTTCTTCGTGTACCACTCATTAAAATGCCCAGTTGGTGATAAATACCAGCCTGAGAGCTATCTCAGCTTTTTGCATGAGAGTTTAATGAAATGGTACCAAATCAATTGGACGTTCTGTCCGACAAAATACATGGACCGTTTTCGTAGTCTGACGTTCCAAATTTTTAACCTGTTCCACAATTAAAGCTATACTTTCATAAGGGTTCCCTATACCTAAAGACAGGGTGTTTTGATTTATTTCGATTTTTATGAAAATGTAAGGTTTTAGAAAAAAATTAATATCTACGAATCTAAGAATAAGTAACAAATTCTTTCTTGGATCTTAATAAAAGACTATTTAGCATACTTAAGCAGATGCTTACTGTAACAAAATTTCTTACAGGGTGGTCAAAATATGAGATTGTTCTATTAACAAATTCAAGCTGTAATAACTTACTTATTTAACTGGAAAACCTTGTATCTTACTAGTTTATCGCGTAGAAAATTTACTTAGCTTTCAATTTGTATTAGGGTTTCCTATACTTATCTTTTTACAGGGTCGTCAAAATATTAGATTGTTCTATTAAAAAATTCAAGCTGTAATAACTTACTCATTTTAAATGGAACACCCTGTATCTTACTAGTCTGTCGCGTAGAAAATTTACTTAGCTTTCAATTATTATTAGGGTTTCCTATACCTATCTCCCTTCATTTTTCAAATATTTAAAGATTTCCTAATTTGTAAGCTTTAAAAATTAGAATTAAGTACAGAACCCGTACTTATTATTAAGTAATCATTTTTCAATTTCAATACTCTATAATATGATTTGGTATTGCATTTGAAAAAGAAATAATAAATATTCAAAATGTAGTGGTCGAAATTTTACTTATGCGAGAATTGTGGCATGTCGGGATTTTGGCATGTCGGGATTCTGGCGTGTCGGAATTCTGGCGTGTCGGTGTTTTGGCCGTCGTCGGGATTTTGGCTGTCGGGATTTTGGGCGCCACCGTCTACAGCAACTACAGCACCATGAGAAAAAAAATATGACAAATCTCGTCCTTAATGAGCTAACAAGAATCAAGAAATCGCTCAAGTTGTAGAAAGATGTATGTATTCGAATCAGGAAATAAGGTTAATGCAAGGTAACCAAATATGTAGGCTACTCAGAAGTTTAGGTTGTGCTGGATTGACATAAAGTAAAGACGAGTTTAAAAAAAATGTCCTAATCCATTTCAGTCAGTGCGTTATACCAGTCCTGACATATATAGCAAACCCCACAAAAATATTAGTAGAAAAATTGAGAAGGACAAAACGTAAAACGGAGAGACCAATGCTTCAAATAAGCTTAAGAAATAGACTAAAAATCGAGGAAATTCTTCGACAAACCGGAGTGGAATCAATATCTAATCTAGTGAAAGTTATCTCACCGGAGGGACCGCAGACGTTTGGATACAATTAGCGTCTCTTTGCAAAGTAACAAGACAATTACTCAACACAGACACTACACATGACACTAAGTACCTCATGTTGTGATTGGCTGAATGACAAAGTCCATGTCATTAAAAAAACCTGTTACAAGAATAAAAGATGACAGGTGGACAAAAAATTGCTTAAGTGGAGATCACGGGCAGACCATCGACGCTGGAGAAGAGTCCTAACGGGATGGATTGACGACTTAAGAATTGTTAATAATTGGATAGAAGTGGTGCAAAACATCATCATCATCATCCTGGTGCTACATCCCTTAGAGGGCCTCGACCTTCTCAAACTTTCTACACCATTTTGTTCTGTCCCTTACTTGCATTTTCCAGTTGCCCACTCCGATCTTCTCGGCATCTTGTGTTACATCAGGTGCAAAACAGCAAAAGATGGAAATATCTGGAGGATGCCTATGTTCAACAATGGACAAATCCATGATTGATGATGATGATTTTTTTCTCCGATGTTGATTTTTAGTATTCTGTAGATATTTATTATATGAAAATAGAAGGTGGGATACAATACCTTAACTTAAATTATTTTCAGTTTAACAGTTATATGTAGTAAACTATTATAAATAGGTACCTATAATAAAATGATGACCGATCCTACAAAATGAAAGTAAAAAGAAGAAAATTATTTGACTACTATAGGCACTAGAAGGGATTAGAAAACAATGTAACGTACAGTGAATAAACCAATGGATACTAAATAAAAAAAGAATGGAACAACCAGAGTCACCAATAAATCACCAATCAGTGGAACCTTCCATAGAGGTATGTGGAGTCACAACCTTCCATAGAGGTATCAATCTGCCAATGAACAACCAGAATTGCTTATAAACAGGAAGAAAAAGAGGAAGGAGAGGACAGATGGTCATGGACCGATGACCTTACAAAAATTGGAACCAAATGTAGACATGCAGAAAAAATAGTTGATGCATTAGATAAATGTAGAGTAGACTATTGAAATGCACCACTTGTTAAAACGTATACACTGCGCGTCATAGAAAACGGGCACCCTAAAAAAGGGTAATTTTTGATGTCGCGTATCTCCTAAACCTGTTGTTTGATTTAAGTGATTTTTTGAATATGTTATAGCCTTATTCTTTGTCAATATCCCTGTAATATTTTTACTAAACAGGTAAATTTTCATTGTACACCAGGTG
Organism: Diabrotica virgifera virgifera; assembly: GCF_917563875.1. Lineage (NCBI taxonomy): Eukaryota > Metazoa > Arthropoda > Insecta > Coleoptera > Chrysomelidae > Diabrotica > Diabrotica virgifera. The sequence goes on from NC_065448.1 coordinate 57,311,748, forward strand.
TATGAATCAAACTGTGTTTTTTCTCAAAGTTCGCAACACCCTGTGGAATATTCTAGCACTTATAAAATACTTAAATTAAAACCCAACTATAGCCTCAGGTTTTCTTAACATTCTGTTGTTTGATTCATTCGCTTACGTTGGATAGTACAAAAGTTAGGTACTTTAACAACTAGCCATGTTTTTTTTCAGTACAGGGTGTTTCTAAACAAGTGCGACAAACTTTTAAGGGGTAGTTCTGCATTAAAAAATAATGACAGTTTGCTTTATAATCGTATGTCCGCAAATGCTTCGTTTCCGAGATACGGGATGTTGAATTTTTTCTTGCAAACTGACGATTTATTTATTGCTTTAAAACTCGTTGAGATATGCAAATGAAATTTAGTGGGTTTTAAGACGTAGTTATTCCACATTTTTTGACATACAATTAAGAATTTTATATTCACTATTGGCGTGTATACGGGTAATATGATCGGTTATTTTACCCGTATGCACGCCAATAGTGAATATAAAATTCTTAATTGCAAGTCAAAAAATTCGCAATAACTATCTATTGTAAAAAAAATTCAACATCCCGTATCTCGTAAACGAAACATTTGCGGACATAAGTTTATAAAGAAAACGGTCGTTATTTTTTCATGCAGAATTGCCCCTTAAAGTTTGTCGCACTTATTTACAAACAACCTATACTGATGAAGAACATGACTAGTTGTTAAAGTACATAACTTTTGTATTATCTAACATAAACGAATTAATCAAAAAACAGAATGTTAATAAAACCTGAGGCTTTAGTTGGGTTTTAATTTTAGTATTTTATAAATGCTAGAATATGCCACAGGGTGTTGCGAACTTTGAGAAAAAACACAGTTTGATTCGTACACCCGGTATACAATGAAAATTTACCTGTTTAGCAAAAATATTATTACAGGGATATTGAAAAAGAATAAGGCTATAACATATTTAAAAAATCACTTAAATCGAACAACAGGTTTAGGAGATACGTGATATCAAAAATGACCCATTTTTTTGGGTGCCCGTTTTCTATGACGCGCAGTGTATAATGTGAACGTCCACGGTAACACATCACCATTATTATCGTTAATACATGCGTTATTTATCATTCTATATATCAAGGTTTTTGTAACAAAAGGTTATTTTTATTTCACTCATTAATCGGGAGCAGTTTTTACGATAGTCGCATATCTCATAAAATGCAACGCCAGTCCTGGAAAGAGTTGAACAATTCTTGTTTTCTTTTTGTGCACTTACTTTGATCTAGATATTATCAAGATGGAGGATTATTGAAAGACCAGCATTTTGTCAACTTCATATGTTCCTTAGAGTGTGACGGGGTTGTAGATCCATAACGTTTCGTTATTTCTTTACAGGAATTTCAGTTCAGACAGAAACCAAATAATATAATAATCCTTTATTGTTGGTGGTAATTCACAGTTATAATTATGTGACGTTGCTATGTTACTGGCTGTTCATTAAAAAACTGAGTTTATTGATAAATAAATCAAACACAGTAACCCCCTCTGTGACTCAGTGGTAAGAGCGCCTACCTTTACCTTTGGATCGAAAGGTCCGAATGGTCGTGAGTTCGAATCCCACCAGGGTCAGAAATTTTTCGTTTATTATAAATTAATGAATGAAAATAGTTTCTGTCCTTGTGGGATCGGTACTCACCGGAGGGACCGCAGACATAGGAAACTTGCATAACATTTTAAATTCGAAAAAAAATGTTATAAATCACAACAGAATATAATTTAAAACATGTATCAATGATAAAAAAGTTGTGACGTCACAAGGATTTTTGATCGTTTAAACTATTCATAGAAAACATGTACTTTTACAAAATGGTTTTATTTTCCATAGAAAACCTTCTTTCCTTTTCTTCAAAAACCGTATCAAACTCCAATCTTAACAAACTGTCTCTCATATCTCTTCTCATACCTCTTCTCATATCTCTCACGTCTCTCATTTCAACAATCTCTCCATATTATTATAATGAAATACGGTAAATGTCATTAGAATACAAATATTTTTTCCTTTATTCCACGATGATAAGCTGGCCAAATACCCAAGTAGGTGGAGGCCAATAAACTAAAGAAGGAGACGAAGGATATACCTAAATATAACCATATAGTTAAACTATGTGACGTCACGGGTCTTTTGAACTATTTCAATATCGCAGAAGATTTTAAATTTGTATTTCTAAGTTATTATGAGTTTTTGAAGAGTGAAATTTTGAAAATCTCATTTTTAAACAAAACTGAACATTACTATGTAATTAAAAAATGTGCAATTCCCTATTAGCGTCTTTTTGCAAAGACAATGACGTCGACTTTGCAAAGTAACAAGACACTTACTCTAGGTAACAACACACACACTACACATGACACTAGGTATCCAACTGCAAAAATTTAAAGTATGCCAATGCCAATGGCCATTAGTTGTCGAGGCATTAGCTAAATAAAAAAAAAATAAACACAGTATTTTTGTCATAATGACGAGGTGGTTACGAAAAGAAATTAACTAAGCTGCTAAAATTTTAAAGAATCTAAAGAACAATCTTTTGTCTGTTAATGTTATTCCAGGATACAGCCACAACAAAAAGACTACTAGAAACGGCAGAGATAAGAGTACTGAGAAGAAGAATTACAGGAAATAGGTACGTTGAAAGATCGAAAGAAGAGTGAAGACGTTAGAAGACAATGTAACGTGCAGCGTATAATTGAATGGACACTGAATAAAAAACAGAATAGAATAGCCACATAAAGAGAATGGGGGAGAAACGTGTGGTCAAAATACCAAGAGCTAAATCACCAATCGGTAGAAGAAGTATTAATCCGGTCAACTTAGACATCAAAATGCTTGGCAAATAACAAAAATTGCCGGAGAGCCAAATTTTGGTGGAGAGCTAGGGTATACCATAACAAATAAAGTTTAAAAAGTCCCCATCGATCCCATGTGTGCGTCAAAAGTTATTCGGGGTCAAAGGTCAAAATTTGAGATTTTTTGGATTTTTTTCGAAAACGGTAAGTTTTATCAAAAAAAAACTTTAAACCAAAGTTGTAGATCTTAACATTCTCTACAAAAATTGTCCTTACAATTTTTTTCCTAAGAGTTACCATTCCTGAGATATCGTGATTTTAAAAGTTACTTTATACATTATATGCACATATAAGCCACGTATATACATATGTGGCCCTTAAGACAAGTATAAATGCCTATTTGTGTCTCTTTTATATAGTAGATTATACTATTCTGAAAATATTTCTTCAAAAGGTAATTAGTCCCAAACTGAATTTCCTCTATCCACGTGGCCTTGAAAAACATTTGGCTATACCATTGTTTAAAAAAGAACAGATTGTCTATTATAGGCAATGGCTACAGTATTGTCCGTAGGTCTGGTTCATGAGATTGAAAAATTTTTTGAGTATGAGTTAGCTTCTTACCCCGTATCACTTTTCGATGCAGCTGGAATGCGTAAAACAACAAAGTCAGCAATTTATGATTGCTTTGAATCAGTCAATACTGAGGTTGATCGTAGAAACGCTACTTACATTATTGATGGAGGGTACCTACTACATCATGTTGTGTGGGATCGAGAAGAAACCTTTAGCGTTATTTTTGATAAATATGTTCAGTATCTACGCAGACATTACGGGCTTACAGTGACAGTGGTATTTGACGGCTACAATGACTCGACAAAGAATATTAAAGCTGCAGAACAACGTCGTCGAACTACAAAAACATCATCGGGTTCCGAGATTATCTTTGATGAAAATATAACAGTTCCAGCGAATCAACAACAATTTTTCGCCAACATTAATAACAAATCTCGTTTCATTTCCATGTTAACTGACAAATTAAGGTGATACAGTAGCGATCAACAGGTGGCAACAAACGCGGTCCAATATTGCGAAAGTTCTGCGAACTTTCAAAAGTAAGGCAACACTGCGTCGGTAATTCGACACTGACAGTGACGTTTATACTATCAAAAACAATAATTTTTATACACATAGGCGCGAAATGTTGCCAAGTCAGTAACGTTCGATTTCTTGTTATAAAAAAATCGATTTTTAGTAGTTCCAGGATTATACAAAATCTAGGCATGGGATAAAAAAGTTTATTTGAAGAAAGTGTATTTTTTTGTCATTATTAATGGCGGTACAGGCTCCTTTTTTCAATATTCTATTTAGTTGTAGAGTAATTTCCACATACTAACATATTTCTGAAATTGGGCTCTGTACCGCCATTCTTTATTATATTACGAATATGTGTGCCAAGTATCTCGACAAAATATTCAAAATTAGAGCCGCAATCTTGGAACGCGTTTGTTGCTACCTGTTGATCGCTACTGTTTCCTCTTAACAGCTGCGAATATTGAAGTGAAACAAGCTAAAAATGACGCAGATGTCCTTATAATTGAGACAGCAATTGAAAAATTTAAGGCAACAAACACAACAATTGTAGTTGGTGAAGATGTTGATTTGTTGGTACTGATTACTGCAAGGACTCCAGTAGATAAAGTTATTTATTTTCTGAAACCTGGAAGGGCTCAACAGCGAACAGAGATATATTCTTCGAATAGTTTATCGGCTTATCCCAAATGCCAAAAGTACATTTTATTTTTACATGCGATAACCGGCTGCGACACTACGTCCGCAATGTACAAAAGGGGCAAAACGTCAGTACTTAAATTATTCGAAAAAAAAAAAAAGATTTGACTGACTGCTGTAAAGTTTTTACAGAACTTGATTCTACACCGCAAACAATAATTACGGAAGGAATTCGCTTTCTTCTTGCGGTTTATGGAGCTCCAAAAAAATTATTTGTCTTGATAAATACCGATACTTAACTTTTGTAAAAAATACGCGAAACAAGAAACAAGTACAACTATCATGTCTTCCTCCAACATCAGCATCTGCTTTTCAACATTTGTATCGAGTATATTATCAAGTTCAAACATGTCTAGGCAATGAACTGAATCCAGAAGAGTGGGGTTGGAAATTAATAGATAATACTCTGGATTAAAACCATACTCCCACCTGCTCCAGAAAAACTCCTTAACACTATTTTTTGCAATTGCAAAAAAGGTTGTAGTGCCAAATGTGGATGTAAAAAAGTCGGGTTGCTGTGTTCTCTAGTGTGTACCAACTGCCAAGATCAGTCTTACTCAAATGTCCAGTATAGTACAACAGAGAAAGACTCCTGTGATTTTAATGAAGAGACCAATGACTCAGTCACATTTGAACAATTTTTGAACATCCAGCAAGAGGAAGAGGAAGAAGATGAAATCGAAGAAGACTTGACTGTTAAAGTAGACTTTCAAGAATATGAATCTGATTAAAATATCTAAAGAAATCAAAACAATAGTTAACCTAATAATCAATAGCAATATCAATAATCAATATCAATAATAAGGTAATATCTAGCACTTGACCGGTATTGTGTCCTTAAATTATCCTAAAATTGTCAAAACAGTTAGTGGAGTAGGCCTACAGCGGAAACCAAGGTAAAATAAACGCGCCGAGTACACTACCTCACAGGTGGTGTGGAAACGTGTGCATATCATGTATAATGTGACTATTTGAATCGCGATATCTCAGGAATGGCAACTCTTAGGAAAAAAATAGTAAGGACTATTTTTGTAGAGAATTTTAAGATCTAGAACTTTGGTTTGAAGTTTTTTTTTGATAAAACTTGCCGTTTTCGAAAAAAATCCAAAAATTCTCAAATTTTGACCTTTGACCCCGAATAACTTTTGACGCACACATGGGATCGATGGGGACTTTTTAAACTTTATTTGTTATGGTATACCCTAGCTCTCCACCAAAATTTGGCTCTCCGGCAATTTTTGTTATTTGAAATGTCTATATAGACCGGGTTATATCGGCCGACCGCGCAAAAGATGAAGTGACAACCTTACTTTGAGGTTTTAATCCGCCAATGAACAAGCAGAATTGCTTGTAAAGAGGAGGAAGAAGAAGACTTTTAGAGAGTGATCCTTTTTTTAAAATGGATTCAAAATGAATGTATGGAAATAGATATAGATGAAGAAACGAAACGTAAGAGAATACACTAGGATAAATATTTTGGAAAAAGTAAAATAACAAAATTATCCAAAAGTGACACTAAGAGAAAGGAGCAGAAAGAGGATATCGTGATTAAAATAATGCTAAAATTAATGGACGGAAATGAAGAAATGATAAACGAAATAAAATGGATAAGGAAAGAAAAATAAATAACAGTGTTTTAATACAAAAGTTTAATATAAAATCGTTTCTATGTAGTTATTGAAAGTTCTGAGGGACACAATACATAAGTATTAAATACTTTATTGCTTTACAAATCTCTTTGCCAAACTTTTCAATTAATGGAAGTTTGACACAAAAATATGTACTGATCTCAATTTATTTCCAAATTAAGACTAGCTTCCCATTTTAGTTTGAAAATTGTTTTTTAGTATCTAACAGCATACTGTAACTTTTGTTTAGTAATTACGCAATAATTTTTTTTTTATTTGAATACGGCAGGATCGCCAACGGCGACAGTATAACGGAGTTGGCAATGAATACGGACATGAAAATATTTTGTAAGAAAAGACGCAAAAACAAAACAAAAAAAAAAAAAGATAAAAACAAAAACAGGAAAATAAGAATAGGAACGTGGAACATCAAAACACTTCTAAGACCAGGCAAAAAGGAGGAGTTGGCAAAAGAAATGACAAAATAGAAGATGGGAATACTAGCGCTACAAGAAATAAGGTGGGCAGGAGAAGGGATGACCGATAGAAGAAACCACACAATGTACTACGCAGGAGAAAGCAAACAGGGTCGCAATGGAACTTCCTTTCTAGTTAGTAATAGCGTAAGAGAGAAGATTATTAACTTTAAAGCTGTTGATGGAAGAATATCATATATAAGAATGAAAAATAAACAAGCAAATTTAATATTTGTTAATATATATGCACCTACAGAGAATGCTCCCGAAGAAGAAAAGAATGAATGCTATGAGAAACTTGAAGAATTGTACGAAGAAATACCAAAGAACGACATACTAATCCTGTTAGGAGACTTTAACGCAAAGATAGGGAAAGAAGACACAAACAGAGAAATCGCAGGAAAAGAAACGATCCATCAAAATACGAACACCAATGGCAGGAGAATATGTAATCTAGCTGCAGCAACCAATACTTTTATTATTAGCATCCAATTCAAGCACAAGAAAGAGCACAAAGTAACGTGGCTAATACCTGGAACGACAGATGGAAACCAAATAGACCACATCCTAATTTCAAAAAAATGGAGAACATTTGTACAAAATGTGAGGTCATACAGGGGAGCCAATGCTGATTCGGATCACATTTTGGTGATAGGCGACATGAAATTGAAGATACTTAACGACAAAAACGACAGAAAAAAAAGAAAGAGGTGAAATAGGTCAAAACTGTAGCGTTTGAAAAAACTCCAACATTAATTTAATATCCCAATTCCCAAAAAAAATGTCCATTTTTTTAAATTTATTTTGTGAAGTTGAATATCATTAAAATATCCCAAGCCGCCCCTGTATACAGCTACGAAGTATTGCACAACATTTCAATGTGTTACAATTTGTAAGAAGTGCTGATGCGTAGATAAACTTTCTAGAAGAAATGTTGAAACCCCCTTTCAAAAAATGGTTTGGTCCAACCGAAAGTGACGTGAGTTTTTGTCATGTAAGCATCCCTAAGGATCAAAATCGCTCGGTACTTCGTCGTACGGTCCCTGTTTGTAGCTTCAGAGCGAAGCGCAATTTAGTACAGCTTTAATATCCGAGGTGATAGCATCTTCTCCTCGCTGGTACTCGCTCGAAGTAGGGCGTAGTCCCTTTTGTTCCCTGCCGGTAAAATGAAGAATGGTCGTGTTGTAAAGCTATGAAGATCTGAATATGTAGTGAGTGCTCTGAGAAGATTTTTTTCCACATAGTAATGGATTTGTATGGAAAATCGAAGCCTCCTGAGAGTCAAATACGCAGTTCTACAAACCGACATTGTTGTCTTTTGTTTCCTGTCTTATATATGATGGTCAAGCGCTGATTTCACAGAAGAAATGTGAACCACCACTCCTCGTGTCGAAAGGACACTGATGTTTTCGTTTCCCGTTCCAGTTTCCCAGAGCCCCCTTTGTGATTTGTGTTATGGAATGTCTACCCCACACCCCACCCTCCAGTTGATTGTTTGAAGTTGAAGAGTGAAGCCATGTCCCTCCCCGCCTCAGGCCAATGACCCCGTTGTTTTGGTTTTGTGTAACCCGTGTGACGATGGATATTGTTAAAATAATTAAGGTATGATACATTTTTTAAATTTTGTAAGGATTCCAAAAGGATATAAAGTTTGTGGTAAAGAATTTTAAAATATAATAATAATTTGCAGTTTGCTTTCATAATGGTAATAAATGACAGTGACTTTGACATTTGACAGCTGCGTCAAATCTTGTGTTGACGTACACTGCTAACCAAAGTTGTTGTATTTAATTTTGATAGAAAAATAATGCAAAGTTGAAGTTTTTTGTTGTATTGAAATAATGTAAAGTTGAAGATTTTTTTATCCTGTAGTAATGTCGATCATTCCCTTTTTTGTTTAAAGAATTAAAAAAGATGTTTGGAAATATAGATTTTTTTGTTTAAAGGAGAAATAAAGTTTCTAAAGGTTTAAAATAATTAAAATAAACATAGTAAAATGTACCTTCTTTTATTTGTTTTCTGTAACCCCTATTTTGGAAAAATTTTAACTAAATCCTAATACAAATGATGTAAGTTGTAGAGTAGAAGAAGGAAATGGCATAGAAGCCAACAAAATGAGAGAAAGTAGCCCAGTTTAACCTCAAAGAGGAATCGATGATGAATGTCTCCCCATTTGGTACCCGTAAGTAAGAAAAATGTCCTGTAAGTACCCATATATGAACCAGAGGATTTGTTTCGAACGGCGTCCTGTTTTTTAAATAGTAGAAAGATCCTCTAGTCAGAGTAAGTACCCTTTGTATTTGGTTATGGTAGTTTAGTCATCTTAACACCCTTCCCCTTCCCTAACGAATCTACGACCTAGCTCCCGCACAACAAATGAGCTGCCGTCTTGCAATGAAGGTTTGCGTGTCTGTTCCTTCTACTAGCCCCATTTCTACCCCCCAGTATTTTTATGGTTAGTTCTTTCCTTGTTCCCATATGAGCAGACATGTAAAACGCTTCAAAACTAAACACAGAAAATGCAAACAGAAAATTCTGCACTAATTTGGAAGAAAAACTACTAGTCCTAAAACCATCGGACATAGATGAAACATGGGAAAACATAAAAGATAGTATTTTAACAGCAGTAGAGGAGACGATAGGACTAATGAAAGACAATAAAAGAAAAGATTGGTACGATGAAAAATGCGAGCAAGCTAGTAAAGGCAAGGACCAAGCGAGACACAGGTGGTTGGCCACAGGGAAAGAAGAAGATCTCCTATACTATAAAGAGAAAAAGAAAGAGTCAGACAAATGTTGCAGAACTAAAAAGAAGAAATGGATTGAAGACTTACTGCTGGAACTCGAAGCTAATAGTAACGATAATGCAAGACTATATAAACACATAAAAGCACAGAATAAGAAAAAGATACCGGCAAATATTGGAAAAAAGGAATGGGAAACACAGGAAAGGCGATGCTGAAAATGCAGAAAATGAAGAACAAACAGAAAATAGGAATGAAGAACAATCAGAGACTCCCTCATACAATGAAGCATTGGCGACCATAAACAGATTAAAGACAAGGAAAGCAGCAGGACCAGACGACATTATAAATGAGTTCTTCAAGAAAGGGGTAGAGGAACTAGTCCACAGAATCCACAAGCTGATAGAACGAATATGGGAAGAAGAACGCATGCCGAACGACTGGAATTGCGGTCTGATAACACCAATCCATAAAAAAGGTGACAAGACGAAATGCACTAACTACAGGGGAATCACGCTATTAAATACAATGTACAAAATATAAACTAATTTGATCAGACAAAGAATAGAAAAAGAAACGAGAACAAAAATAGGTGAATACCAACATGGATTCAGAGAAGGTAAGTCAACAATAGATGCAATACACATTGTAACGCAAATCGTCGAAAAAAGTTACGAGCATGGAATAGATCTACATATACTGTTTATTGACTACAAGCAAGCCTTTGACAGTGTAATAAGGGAGGAGCTAATTAATGATAAGAAGCAACTAGGCATTCAAGAAAAACTAGTAAGTCTCACGAAAATGACGATGAAGGAATCCAAAGCACGAATCTTAACAAGGGAAGGCCCGTCAGATGAAGTACAAACGGAGGTAGGTGTCAGACAGGGAGACTCCCTATCAACAACATTATTTAACATTGCCATAGAGGGTGCAGTAAGAGCAGCCAAAATAAGGGGAACAATTATCGAATCTTAAGCCCAACTGATAGCGTATGCAGACGATATTGCACTGGTTACTAGAGATTTAAAAACCACGCAGAATATAATATTAATACTAGATAAAGAAGCAAAAAAGAGAGAGCTAGTAATAAACCAAAGCAAAACGAAATACCTCAAGTGCTCAAGAGAGAATACGAACATCGAGAAAGAAATTAAGCTTGGAGCATATACATTTGAAAGAGTACACCGTTTCAAATATTTGGGAGTGATGGTGAATGGCAGAAATGATAGAACGGATGAAATAAATGAACGCATCCTACTGGGTAATAAAACCTATTGGAACTACCAAAAATTCTTGACATAAAAACACATTAGTAAGACAACCAAATTAAAAATTTACAAGAGTGCAATCAGGCCAGTGATTACCTATGGTGCAGAGACGATGTGCCTAACACAAAAAGATGAAATGAGATTAGAAATCTTAGAGAAAAAGATAATTCGACGAATAATGGGACCGGTGAGGATAAGTGTAGGCGAATTTAGAAGATTAAGAAATGAAGAAATTAAAGAAGTCATCCAGGGTGAAGACATAATCAAGTTCGTGAAGGCGCAGAGGCTCAGTTGGCTGGGACACACAGAAAGAGCTAACCCAGACTCTACGCTAAAGCGAATAACTGGCTGGAGACCAACAACAAAGAGACCAAAGGGAAGACCCAAAACAAGATGGAGAGAGAAAGTCTTAGGAGACATAAAGAAGCTGGGAATCTACAATTGGAAAGAGCGTTGTAAGGACCGGAAAGAATGGAGGAAAGTTGTAGACAAAGCCAAGTCACACACGCTGCTATAATAATAAAAGACAACAGCGGACTGATTCTCCGCAACAAATGAATCAGAGAGCCCAAAAGGGCGGCAAACACTCCGCCAGGAGTGAATAAGCCATGACGATGATGATGAACAGCATACTGTAACTTTTGTTTAGTAATTACGCAATAGTTATTTTTTTATTTGAATACCTGAATTTTAATTTAAAACCTAGTTCAGGAGAAAATGTCTGGACAGTCCCCTTTTTTTAAAATAGCACTCTAACAAAACTACCACTATTTTTTAGAAATCGTTTCCAATGGCAAAATATCCAAGAAATACAAAAAATAAAAACAAAAAAGAGAAAACAGAGCAAACGAGGATTACAATAACAGCATGTCATATGCTATTCATATGGTTGATAACCTGACAATAAATAATAATAGATGAAAAGATGTGCTTTAGACAACACTGCTGTTAGTGGGTCTGACCCAATATAAAATAAATAATATGTAATGAAGGATAATGTGCTCACTGTTTTAGACCATATTACAGCAAAAAAATAATGGGTGTGTACTTTGTACGCACGTAATTATGATTTCAACAAAAAAAGAAAACCAAAAATTAAAAAAATAAAAAAAAAAGATTTGACTTTGTCAGGATTTGAACAGGGAACCTCTCGATCCCTAGGCGAATGCTCTACCGATCAGCTACCACGGTTTTTGTATTCAGTCGATCATTTTTCGGACATAATTACAATCACGGTGACAGATACATTAATCTCCCGCTTCGCGTCGTTCGGCAAACTGCAGTCGCGTGCGGAAAAGTATGACTGTCTGCACTTGTTAGGAAAATAACTATTTCACCACATGCGTAATTTTTCCAAATACGTCAAATTTATGCAGTTGTCAAAAATATAATAATGGCAGCATCGCGCTAAAATTTGACATGTTTAACTAAAAAAGATTAGACATTGTAGAACTAATGTTTTTTTGGATCGCAGCACACTAATCGGTGAAGGAGACTATTTATCACAGCACCTGATATTTCTAATCGCTTAAATTCCTCTACCATATTCTTTACCATCATTACATCTTTACCATTTACCAATGTCTTTACTATCTCATCAAGGATTTTTGAAATCAAAAACTTCATCAGAATTTATTGTTTACTTGTTTACTTGATTATTTATTTCACGTTTAAGTCGTACAAACAACATAAAAAGTTTATAGTAGAGAAAAATTAACATACAAGGCGTTTACACTTGACAATATCCTCGAGAAACAGTAAACCGTATTTTATCTGCAAATTAAGAGACGAATTAGACAGACAGATTTTCCGGGCTTAACCTAACTAAGAGGCCTTTCCTTAACAAGATTTTCTTTAGCCTAATTACAGCAATTCCATTGTTGGATTTGTCCTTTTTATTACTGGACTCCTAATCTCCTTTTTATTGTTTTGTCTCCCGTTTCGCGACACAAGATGAATAGAGGAAAAGTACTTTCCCTTTCTTTTTTGCTCCGAATTTAACGATGGCTATTATTAAATGATTAGGGATAATAATTATTTGAAAGAAAAAAATAGCTTTAAAAGAACAACTGAAATTGCTGAAAATAATAAGTTAACTTGAGAATATCTTGATTAAGTTAAGACCAAAATCTAACTCTGCAATACAAAAACATTAATAATAGTATAGTTGTTTTAAAACTATCATTAACCTGATCAGTTTTTTTTAAATATACTTTCGTTTGCTTTATCTTTTCTGCAGTAGGGCGAAAAAGTTGCATATATCGCAGTATGAGTGCAATAGTATCGCAATGTTTTAGTTTGCCTCAAATTTTTATCTTTTTTTACATCAACCCTATTAATGATAGAATAGTATTGTGAATTAAAACAACACAGATTGACTCATTTTAGTTAGTGTTTTTAAAATAATAACATAATATACTGATAATTATATATTTGAAGTTAAGATGGTATGGACACGTACCAGCTTAGATGGTATGGACACGTACAAAGAATGTCCGAAGAACGACTCCCGAAACAAATCCTAACGTGGACCCCTCATGGTAGACGAAAAAGAGGAAGACCCCGCCTTAGTTGGAGAGAAGGCATAAATCGAGAAATGAGAGAAAGAGAATTGGATGAAGACCTTTGGATGGACCGAAGTGAATGGCGACTAGGCATTGGAAGACGTAGGAGAACGTTTTAAAACCGATATATATATATATAAGTTAAGATAGTCTTGCACCGGAGTAATAATACACATTTTGGCATATACGATCCTAATTTAATAAGGTAAGATAGTCTTGCACCGGAGTAATATTACACATTTTATTAATGATAATAAAAATCAGAATCATTACTTTCCGAATAAAACGTAATTTATTAAATAAAACCATTAACATAAGATTAACAATATATAAATAACAAATTGTGTTTCACTTATAATCTAATTCAACATCTGGTTCAAAGTCGTGGTATTCTTTTTTTATTAAATTTTTCTTACACAGAGAGGGTACCCATCTTTTTTCTGTTTACTTTAAAATGTTATTTACCTTTAACCACCTTTAACATTCTATTTTTTTCCCTTCTATTGCTGAATGCATGCTGTCACCCTCATTCTGGGTATGAACAGCAATTAAATATTTGTGGGAGATGGTATGTATATTCTTCAAATACTGACTAATAAAGGTATGTTGCTGCTACCAATTTTATTTTTATTTTGTCAGCGACAATTGTCTGAATAAAATATGATGTCAGTGTACCTGTCATTGTTCTTTAAAAAGATTATTAAGAAACTGCCAATCTTTTCAGAGCAGAGTAGTTGCATTTTTGTCGTTATTCGTAAATATTGTGGGTGTAATACTATCACATTTTGATATAAGATACCCAAATTTATTGCCGCGCAAGTAAGTACGGCAATTAGATGTAAGACTATCATATTTATAATGTGATAGTCTTGCACAAAAACGATAAACCTTATACGCGAATACTATAGGATCTTAAGTTGGGAATTACATATACCATGAAAATTAAACTTTTAGTTAGAATAGTTTTGCACTCATATAAAGTGCTATAAATGAAACTTTTTTCCCGTTTATCTCAAACAATAATTGTTTTTACTTACGATAGTGCACTCATAGGGCGATATGTTCTTTTGAACCAGATTCTGAGGATATTTAGTCAGAATGTTTTTCTGTTTCATATACCTCTCTTTTGAAATAAATATATTTCTTTGTAGAATGGCCTCTAATAAGGCACATCTAGATTCATTTTGCATAAAGTATTGTATCTTTCAAGATTTAATGGTGGTCAGTAACTTACGGTTCTTCTTGATTCTTCTGAGGGCCTCTTCATTTGTGACTTGGTTAGTCCACAGGATCTTAAGTATTATCGGTCATCTCGTGTGCTTCTAATCTTCTGCTTATTTCTTGATTCAAGCTACACGATTCAATTGCCTAAAAACGGACAAATAAGACATCGCAGAATTCTTACCTATATGCCATGAAGAAGGCCACTTCTGTGATGTGGTCTGCATATCTGATATTCTTTAGCCGAAAATCGTTTAGTAGAATGCTCTTTTCCATTCCGAGCAAAGCTTCGTTAAATATTCTTTCGGAATAGAGACTGATGATTCGAGGAAACACGATACTGCTTGCCTCTCACTCCACGTATGGTTTTCACATATTTTGTGTGTTCACATTTTTGTTGAGATTTGCGGTTCTGAGTCAAGTCTTCTTTTTTTTAGTACCGTGCCCAAATTTTAGGCGTGGGTAGACTACATGACTGCCGATGTCGTTCTAGATCTTGCGCGGCATGGAAAAATTAATCTTAAGCCAATCTTAATTATTAAGCATAGAGCTCCATTTTTTTGGCCCCTTTTGATTTCCCGGGAATCGGGGGTCGGTAATCTATTAAAAATGACCCAATGATTCGATAGAGGGACAAATTCAAATCAAAATTTGTTATATAAGCTTATTCAACTAAATCAAAACTTTTTGAGTTATTAAAGATCAAAGATTTTAATTTTGTCGTGAGAAAATGCATGTTTTTAGCCGATTTTTTATAAATAACTCAAAATGTATAAGCTTTTACAAAAAACTTATTATTACCAAAATGGAAGCTAAGAAAAAATGAAAGACACTCTTTACTAGAAAAACCTTTTAATGTTAACTAAAAGTGAGTTATAGATAATTAAATGTATATATTTTTTTTCGACGAGTAATCAACTTTAAGTATTCAAGCTTAAATAACGGCAAAATGAAGCATT
The DNA here is from genome assembly GCF_917563875.1 of Diabrotica virgifera virgifera. NCBI lineage: Eukaryota > Metazoa > Arthropoda > Insecta > Coleoptera > Chrysomelidae > Diabrotica > Diabrotica virgifera. Next base: position 57,327,236 of record NC_065448.1, read on the forward strand.
TTATAACATAAACTTATTAAACATTTGTCAAAGTACCTAGAAATATCTATCAAATGAGCCTCCAAAACAAGTTATTAGCGCTAAATTTTATGCTACAAAATTTTTTCAAAATTTATCTTTTAAAAATTTTTCCAAAAAAGGTTAGTTTTTTTTAAATACCTCCGACAATTTTTACGCTATCAGGTTCACCTAAAAACCATTTGAAAGAGAATTCTAACAGCTATTATATCACGTTGAACTTAATCTTTTAAATCTCTTACTTTTTTAAAAATAAAAGGTTAAATGGCCCCGGTTACATGGTTTTCGCAGCAAAATTTAAGCTTTAAACGTTTCTATCTCGGTTATTTTCGCCCTACATAAGTGGTAAAACAGGTAAAATATTTGATACAAAAACAACTAAAATTTAGTTATTTATCGTTTTTTACGTATACTAAGTAGTTTTGGAGTTATTATCAGAAGAACATGAAAATTACAATAATTTTAAAAATTCTGATTTTTTTTTAAATTATATCTTTTTTTCAAAAATATGCATTCTAAACCGGTCAAAATTGTGGAAATTATTACTTAGGCTAATAAAAAGAATCTCTTGTAAGGATTACTATAAATTGAATTTTTTGTGGAAATAGCGTGGGTTTTATTTTTCACTTTTTTCTAAAAAACTCAAAAGTGTTCTCTTATTTTCATTATGACTTGCTTCATTTTGATGCCATTAACTTCTTCTGGAGCTCATTTGATAAGTATTTCGAAGTACTTTGACGAAGTGTTTTGCAGGTATATTTTATAAAATGCAACATTTTCACGTTATTTAAGCTTGAATACTTAGATTTGACTACTCGTTTAAAAAAATATACATTCAATTATCCATGACTCACTTTGAATTCACATTAGTTTAGTTCTTTAAGTGAGGAGTGTATTCAATTTCTTTATTGTCTTCAATTTTGTTAAAGCTTATAGTTTTTGAGCAGTACGGGAGAAACTGTTTTAAAACATGCATTTTTTTATGAAAAAATAAAATCTTGATCTTGAATAACTCAAAAAGTGTTGATTTATATTAATACCTTTATATAACAAATTTTACTTAGAATTTGCCCCTCTATCGATTTATGGTATTATTTTTAATAAAATAATTTTCACCACCGAGAAGGAGTGACATCTACCCCCAGGGTAAAAGCGCATCATGTCTCCTTTGTTCTTTGAGGTATCCTCTGTCTACTCACCAATTTTCATGAAAATCGATTGAGGTTCAACGAAATCGGAGGTGAAAACCTTCAGTGACTGCACTAATTAGAATTATCATGTAACTAACTTCCAGTCAATGCGTTTAAGAATTATATTTTTACAGAACATAAAAACAAATAAAAGTATTTTTTTCTCATAAAACCCACAAGGTATCTTTGGTCAGAAATCTTAGACAAAAACATAAGTCCCTTTCGAGAATGCGTTAAAATTGATCAAAGATTTCCCTTATCCAGCAAATCGCAATCGCAATCATGAAAAATTCCTATCCAATGTAAAAGTTCCAATAACAATTTTAATAAACGACCTTACTCACACAAACTACCAAAGCATCCTTCGAATTTTTCACCTTTTCGTAAGAATATATCACGGCCCTTTGATGTCGCTTGGAAAAACGACCCGACTGCTCTCGGACAGGACGTCTTAAAGTTGGCGAAGGAGCCCTAATGGAACTTGGGGCATTTGCACGTGATTTGTGGCACGAACATTGGCAATATCAAAGGATCCGATCACTATAAGAAATCTCAAAGTTTCTGTAATAAGTCAAGAGGAATTTCTCACGGCACGCGGCCATCGTGACAGTTCAAAGTGTAAACGTGCCTACGCGTCCCTCTAAGGACTATCTTTGAGAATCTGTCGACGAAATGTCCGGATTCTTCCGGATCTACTTGCTATCACCTACAATGGAAATTGTTCGGAAATATTACGATCCACTTTTTGTGTCCCTGTTGTGAGATAAAACTGCCTTACTGTCAGTTTAAAAAGAAATAAAGATTTCTTTTCTGTGGTGTCACCTCTTAATCAGTTCTTACAGATTACTTAAGTAATAAAAAGTTAGGTTTAAATAGTATCTCATAATAAGACAGAACTTATTTTGAAAAGTTTTTGTACCAGTCAGCAACTAGAATACGATTTAATTATTAACAAATATTAAAAAAACGAGCAATTTTTTGAAGTAAACAGTTCTTATCGTTAGGTATGGAATTTTGGCGGGTGTAAAATCGAATCAAATTGGGCGTCATTCAAAAATTGTGACGCGAGAGCATCATTTAAAAAAAATTAAGGTAAATGTGTAGGGCGCCAACAATCAAAAGGCGGCAGCCAAAGAGTACCAGAGCCGAAAGATAAAGAAGGCAGCAGGTAGAGCAGCAACCGGACACATCATCAAAGGCAAAGCGTCAAAGAAAGAAGGACAAACAGAAACAGCAACCAGAATTGACTTGGTGTCTGTAAAGACAAGACAAAATTTATTGTACAACAGACGTCACAGAGATAGATATTGAATCAAGAAATCACTTACCGCTAGATTCTTTAGACATCTTTACTGCACTTACTGACACAGGGAAATGAATTGATAATTGATTTGTGAAATTTCGATCTACTTGTAGGGATGAACGAAATAGAGGGGGTTATTAGGCAATTATAGTGCTTATTAAGGGTTAGAATGGTCTATTTAGAATCTAACAATCTAACATCTTAGCATTTCTCAGAAAATAAGTTCGTCGCTGGACAATAGTAACGAAACTCTTTATTAATAGAAGGACTTGCTATTTATCTAATGGAGAATAAAACAAGGGATGTACACCCACTGTGACATATTTCGTAGCTACAAACGGAATGAAAAAGCATGACGAATTTCCCGTTGCTTTCCCGTTTTTAGCAGATCATAGTTGGGTACATGGAAAAGGGCGGCGAATTCAACACGCTACAATACAAACATTTTTTCTTAGTATTAGAACTGAAACACTTACTCTTGTAGCTTCCAAAAGGAAACTTTGGAGTTTTAGGTGAAACATTTGTGACTCTCTTCTAGCTGCTTGGAAAATGACATGATCGTAGCGAGCCACTGTTAATTTTTGGCAACTTTGCCTTGCTCTATTGTTATGCTTTCCTAATTTTTGATACCTATAGGAGATTTTCGACATAACGCCTTGTGTTACGCCGGGCACTGCAGGCCTGCCTTTGAAGCTGAAGGTGAGAAATTGTTTACCTCTTATAGCTGCTTGGACAATGAACCGATCTTGGCGAGCGGTTATTACTTTTTGGCGAGTTTGCCTTGTCCTATTTTTAAACTTTTTCAATTCGTGATCCCTAGCAGAGATTTTTGACCCAATGCCCTGTATTATGCTGACCACTGCAGCTATGTCCAGATGTCTTAAAGTTAGCAAAGGAGACCTGGAATTTGGCGCATTTGCACGTGATTTGTGGCACGAACATTGGCAATATCAAAGGATCCGATCACTATAAGAAATCTCAAAGTTTCTGTAATAAGTCAAGAGGAATTTCTCACGGCACGCGGCCATCGTGACAGTTCAAAGTGTAAACGTGCCTACGAGTCCCTCTAAGGACTATCTTTGAGAATTTGTCGACGAAATGTCGGGATTCTTCCAGATCTACTTGCTATCACCTACAATGGAAATTGTTTGGAAATATTACGATCCACTTTTTGTGTCCCTGTTGTGAGATAAAACTGCCCTACTGTCAGTTTAAAAAGAAAGAATTATTTCTTCTCTGTGATGTCACCTATTAATCAGTTCTTACATATTAGTCCAGAAAGCCACTGCGCATCCGCTGGGAAACATATTCTAATTCGGATTTTTTGCAAAATCTTACTCAAAAAGGACTCCTTTTAACAAATTTGTATGTTGCCAGGACCAAAAGGTGGTCAAAAATTTTTTAAACGTTTTTTTTTTGTTTTTTTCCTAAAATTATTTTTTTTTGCATGGAAAAAAGTTTTTTTAGGTTTTTTGAAACACTCCAAACAGAAAAAGTCTTCAGTGACTTTTGTTTAAAAATGATAGTTTTTGACATATAAGCGATTAAAAATTGAAAAATTGCGAAATCGGCCATTTTTAACCCTCAAAAACTATGTGAAAAACTGAAAATTTGAATGTTGCCAAGGTAGGTGGATATTGTTTAAACATCGATTGATGAAATCCCGAAGAGTTTTTTGCAATACAATATTCAAAACTCCTTTGTTTTTTAATTGCTAATCAAGCGTGCGCGACACTATTTTCCACCGACAGTATGGTGCAAATGAAAGGAATAAATTCGTTATTTCGTAAACCGGCGACTTTAAGGAAAAATCCCGAAACAGGTTGATTTTTATTTTTAAGTTATGATATTGTGGCGTATATGGTATACTAGTGACGTCATCCATCTGGGCGTGATGACGTAATCGATGATTTTTTTAAATGAGAATAGGGGTCGTTTGCTAGCTCATTTGAAAGGTTCTTCAATTCTCTATTAAGTAATATAAACATTTACATAATTATTTATACAGTGTGTCCAAAAAATTTTTATTAAATTAAATTATTTGACAAAAAAAGAAGTACAAAGGACACCCTGTATAAATAATTATATAAATGTTTACATCACTGAATAGAGAATTGAAGAATCTTTCAAATGAGCTACCACACGACCCCTATTCTTATTTAAAAAAATCATAGATTACGTCACCACGCCCAGACGGACGACGTCACTAGTATACCATATATGTCACAATATCATAACTTAAAAATAAAAATCGACCTGTTTCGGTATTTTTCCTTAAAATCGCCGGTATACGAAATAGCGAATTTATTTCTTTCATTTGCACCATACTGTCGGTGGAAAATAGTGCCGCGCACGCTTGATTAGCAATTAAAAAACAAAGGAGTTTTGAATAGTGTATTGCAAAAAACTCTTCGTTATTTTATCAATCGATGTTTAAAGAGTATGTACCTACCTTGGCAACGTTCAAATTTTTAGTTTTTCACATAGTTTTTGAGGGTTAAAAATGGCCGATTTCGCAATTTTTCAATTTTTAATCGCTTATATGTCAAAAACTATCATTTTTAGAGAAAAGTCACTAAAGACCTTTTCTGTTTGGAATGATCCAAAAAACCTAAAAAACTTTTTTCCATGCAAAAAAAAATAATTTTAGGAAAAAAACAAAAAAAAACGTTTCAAAAATTTTTGACCACCTTTTGGTCCTGGCAACATGCAAATTTGTTAAAAGGAGTCCTTTTTGAGTAAGATTTTGCAAAAAATCCGAATTAGAATATTTTTCCTAGCGGATGCGCAGTGGCTTTCTGGACTATATTACTTGATAGCAATATCTAATATGTTATAATGTGGAAAGAGGGAAATCGTTTAAAAATGATTGTTTCTATATGAATAAATAAATAATTTTTTACTTCAAGTAAGAACTATTATTAAGAATAAAAATATAATCACCAGTGATCCTCCTGTACAGCCTATAGAAATGGCAAAAATTGCGCAACATTTATTCATCATCACCAGTTTATTTTTCAGTGCAAAAGCTGAACTCTTCACCTTTAAAACGCATTTTGATTTTTGTAGATAGGGCACTCTGATCAAATGATATCGAATTTTTAGCGTTCATAATAGTAGGGGAGGAAAGTATTCTAAATTTGCAGTTACTCGAGCGTTATGGGAACCTATTGGGTTGTGAAGAGTAGGTCCTAAAACCAAAAGAAGTTAAGTTTTCCATAAAGTAGGGGACTTTCCATTTTTTAATTAAATTTTCCATTTCCATCAATCGTTTTTTCTGTTTTGCGCCATCTATCCATAATTCGAAAAAATGTCTCGAATAAAAGTTACTTACTTTTACGTAAGGGGGCTCCTATTTAAGATTGTAAAGTAACTCTCCACCCCACCTCCGTGGGGGGTCGTGTTTGGTGTCATTCGATAAATTTTACAAAAATATTGAATACGTGTATTTTTCAATTTTTCGATCTGATGTTCATTTCGCAAAATATCGCGGGGTTCATATTTAAAATTTTAAATTTACCCCCCACCCCTCTTCGTGGTTGGTCGTTTTTGGTATCATTCGATAGATTTTTGAAAAATATTGAACTTGTATTTTTTAGTTATTTACTTTTTATATGGGAAATAAGCCACAATTAAATTGAAAAAAATAATTTTATTAACGTTTCGACGCCCAAATCGGGTGTCGTTGTCAGAATCTAATTTTAAATTTATTTAATCTGACTCATTTGTATTGGCAATTCATACATAAATTATACATTTTAAAGTAGCAGGCTTTAAAATGATATTGCCAATATTAAAGTTAATCATAAAAATGCCACAAGGAAATAGCTTCAGAACAGTATTTTTTAGTTTTTCGATCTGACGTTCATTTCGCGAAATATTCCCTTTTTTTTGTGTGAAATTGTGTGACTTACCCATACCCATACTCCCCGCTCAAATCGTCAAATTTTTTTAAATATACGCTGTTCTGCACGTACTTAAGTTACCTTATCTTAATCTGACGATTTCGAGTTTTTCTAAGAACAGATTTTTTTCGAGTCCCCCTTAACGAACTCTGCTGTATTAAGAGCCAATTTATGCTCCCCTACCATAAACGATTTTGTTCAAAATTATCTCAGCTACATTTCTGGTTTTAAATATTTTTTACGGCTTACCGATTCATAGTAAATCGATTATTTTCGTTTTCATCAGTGTTTTTTTAAGAGGCTACATCAGCGCACGGCAAACACGTTCCAAGATTGCAGCTTACACATATACGTAATATAGTAAAGAATGACGGTACACAGCCCAATTTGAGAAATATGTTAGTAGGTATGTATACATTACCACGGTATAAAGAGGGACAGTAGAACCACTCTCCGAAAAATTGGAAGTAAAATCTGTAGTCGCGCATAGCGACCGCGCAATGTTGGCAGTCGCTTTTGCCCCACTCTCACATTGCTAATCGCATAGAAGCGTACTGGTTTTAACAGGGAAAACCCGCATCCACCACTGGTGAATTACCAATTGTGTACTGCCGGTATTACTTCTTGAGATCAAAGTGCCGACATGCAAGTGGTTATACTGTCTCATGTATATATTGTTTATATGATCTGTAAGTTTCATCGGTTCAAAGTCCTTATTATTCAAAGGGCTGTAGTTAAAATGGGTTGAACGAATCACTGATCACGAATGTATCCAAATTTAGAAACTCCAAATCTTAATCAATTTTAGTCTAACAGAAAAACAAAAAAATACTTGATATTCAGAAAAGCAAATCTGACTTTTTTGTTTTTCGAGATTTTTGGTATCTCTAACAATTTTTAAGTTATTTTGAAAAAAAGCATATTTTTCAAAATTTAAATTTTTAAAAATTTTACTTTGAAACCAAATTTTTTCAAAAATAAGCACTTTGAATCGATGAACCTTACAGATCATATAAACACAACATAAGTAAAATAATTTGTGGAGCGGTAACGATTAATTTAATTCAAGTTGCTAATTAGGGGGTGGTCTTCCCGATTTTTTTTGCAAAAACAAAAGGGACCAATGTTATTTTGAGTGTAACTTGCCTTAATTTAATGCTAGAAACTTTTTGTAAAAACAGAAATAAAGCTTTTTTTAAACACTTTAAAAAAGTTATAATAGATTTTCCCCAAGAAGTGCTTAATTTTTTGGATATTTCATGTCTAAATATTCTATTTTAAATTTGGTGAATATGAATCTATTTTTCGTTGGCTATAACTCTGGTTTTACGAGATCCAGAGATCTAACGCGTACACCATTTTTTTTACTTTTTTATAGGCTATATTTTTGCTAACAACGTTTTTTTTGACAAAATACTTACTTTTTGAGTTATTTGCGAAAAACCGTCTAAAAATGTGGTTATTTTGTTGAAAATTGAATATCACTTGCAAATAACTCAAAAAGTATTGACTTGGCGAAAAAGCTCTATAGAACAAAAGTTACTTAAAATTAGTCAGTTTACCCATTTCCGGACTTATTTTGGGCATATATTTTTTCACCCCCAATAGGGGGTAAAAGTCACCCCCAGGGCAAAAGCACACATCGGCACAATATCACTTTTTTTCTTTGACATGTAAGCTATACGTATGCCAAATTTCATGTCAATACAAGCGGTTCTTTAAAATTTAGAGCAAAAACCGTGAAAGAATGGACTAATTGTTTGAAATATAAAAATTACATTGGGAATTGGGATAAGTAAATTGATGCGATAAGAACAATAATATCAATAAAATCTCCCCGATATAAACAATCAATCTTGATATGTTGCAGAAATACGGATACAAGGAGTTTAATTCATTACAAACGTGATGAGTCATGAAATTCATTAAATCAAGATTACTTGATTTTGATTTATTACCATCCACGCCCTACTGTCTTGTAATAATATCTCAAAAGAGGGTACAGAAGACACAGGGAGAGACAGAATGGCAATTTATCCAAATATTCGTTGGTATATGAAAACCGTATAAGGTTGCTTTGCGGTAATCAATAATATAGGAACGACTAATATCTTATATATTATATACAGGGTTGGGATAAAATATGGAACCAACTAAGAATCTTAAAAAACAAAAAACGCCATTCATAAAACTTTACAGGCAAGTTGTACCATCAAGGGGATGGGTACGAACTTTCGGCTTCAATGCTATTTAAATGGGATTCATTTTTTTCGATTCCTGAGAAAACTAATGAGTATTTTTGAAAAATTTTAACGCAGAATGAAAGATTACGTTATTACCGAGGGCCGAAAGTCCCTGAAAACTTATATAATGTTTATTTTAATAAGTTACACGGGTTAAAAACTAAGAGAAAATTTAGTGTGATTTTTAATTTCAAGTATCTCATTCAAAAGAAACTTTTTATTCATTCTAAGGGACTTTCGGCCCTCGGTAGTAAAATAGTCTTTCATTCTGCATTTAAATTTTTCAAAAACACTTATTATTTTTCTCAGGATTCGAAAAAAATTATTACATTTGAAATACATTGAAAATTCTACATACATTCTAATATCTTTTACGATTATTGAAGTAGCATAGGTTTGTAGTTTTTCTCAGACGCTGCTTCATCTCTTTAATGCACTGTAATCCTTTGTGTCCTTCCTCTTTGAGATCATTTTTTATAGACATGTGGGTCCCCTGCAAGGCTTGCCTGTGTGTCCAACAATACCAATATACCAATCTGTCCAACTTGTAGCGAAGTTGATTTTTTTTTGGTATAAACATGTTCATTTTAATTTCTGTAGAATCTTTTATACAATTTTACGCAATAAAAAATGTAAAACATATATTTTTTATTTCAATATATTTTTGATTTCTTAGCATAAATTTAAAAAATGTGGTGTCGTAAGTACGTAACAAATATCGATACCATTCTAGGGATAAAAATATGATGCTTTAAGCCCCCAATCTTATCTAAAAGTGCTTTTAAAGTACACTGCGTTCAACAATGTCAAAAGGAAATGCCATGGAGAATTCCCATTTTTATTTCAACAAACTCAAGTAACATTCTGACAATGCAAAGTGAGAAGTGAGCCAACTTTTCATTTATCTGACCGACCATCAAAGTAGAGTGTGAGTGTGCCGCTGCTGCAGTTGTGTGAAGTGGCGTGGTGTGTTATAACCATCAAGCTGTCTAATATATGCCAGAACATGCACTTACAACGAAACCGAGCACACAGAACGAACAATTTTGTAGTTTTTCATTTATCTCGAATTTGTTATCGTCAGCTGGAGTATTGTTGTTATAAGGGCATTGCTATTATGCAGGAGCGGGTGAATTTATATTTTAACTCTTAGCTAAGCGTATCATAGTTGCTGTGTTTTTTAAAAATATAAGTTCTGAGTCTAGTATTTTTGTTGGTGGAATAAGCCACAATTTTACTTTAAATTGATTATATTTTTAAAGAGAGAAAGATCACAGGTAGTCCAGAAAGCCACTGCGCATCCGCTATGAAACATATTCCGATTCGGATTTTTTGCAAAATCTTACTCAAAAAGGACCCCTTTTAACAAATTTGCATGTTGGCAGGACCAAAAGTGGGTCAAAAATTTAAAAATATTTTTTTTTGCTTTTTCCTAAAATTATTTTTTTTTGCATGGATCAAAGTTTTTTAGGTTTTTGACACTGATAGTTTTTGACATATAGGCGATTATAAATTGAAAAATTGCGAAATCGGCCATTTTTAATCCTCAAAAACTATGTGAAAAACTGAAAATTTGGATGTGGCCAAAGTAGGTAGATATTAAACAAATTGAAGAGTTTCAGATGCAGAATCCACCAATTTAATAAAAATTAAAATGGTAAATAGTAATTTAAAACTGAGACTTTTCGTGTTGAAAGATCTTTCTGGTACATCCTTACAGTGCCGGCGCTAGGGTATAAGGTGCCCGCCTGCAAAACTAGCAAAGGTGCCCCCCCCCCAAATACACACAGATACTCATACAACCCCAGCCTCGGGGACATTATGTGGGTATGTGGTAATGGAACAGTGAGACCCACATGTACGAAAATCAAACCGGTCACACTGCGTAACCTAGAGTTGTAACCTATCTGACCCCCAAGCTATACCACTATCCCCCTTCCCCCGTCGCAGTATATAACGAATGAGGAGGCTTTGTACTAAACGTTACGTTGGATGCCCTCGCATGCCCTTGCTAGGATGCCCTTGTTTACCTCGGTTTACTTTATATGGTTAAACCACCTGATTTTAGGGGTAGCTAGAAGAGCTTTTCTCTCTATTAATGCTTGATTTTGGATTGTCTCCTAAAAATGTGTGTTCCGGGCACCGACTAAGTCGGTGTCCCGCTATCCGCAAATGTCCCCGGTAAATAAAGTTGCGTACAGATTTATTGAACCCATCATCTGACAAAACAACTTCACTTTAACTCTTTTAAGAAATTAGCTAAAAGAACTAAGATTGTTTTTTGTCATTTCTTCTTTTTCGGCTTTTCTGCTATTTTTTTAATGCATTTTTATTTACCTACATAAAAATAATAACTTTAAAACCTCAAGATTATGCTTATGTAGTAATGTGAAAGTGTAATTTAATAATAGTACTGAGTATTTAACAAATATAATTTTCCGCAAATCGCCAGGAAATTTTGACATTCCTGTCAAAATTTCTTGAAGAAAAAGTCAGGACTTCCTTACTGTAAGGAAATGTCATTTCCTTACTGTAAGGAAATGATATTTCCGTACAGTTGTTAGTGTTCTATTTATAGGCGTCAAGTTTGACAATTCAACCTCAATACGTTTCCATAGTAACCCAAGTAATTTTATTAGGAATTTCAAAGCACCATTTATTTGGGAATAAAATTATCGCGTTTTTTTTAAATCAATCAATATCTGTCGAATTTTAAACGATTTGCGGAAAAATAGTATGTTTACCTCGTAGGAAAAGCCACATTCCTGGACTCTGTGTTGCTAAGTCTCGGCTTGCGCCTCGACTTAGCAATCTTCACAGTCGTCCAGGAATGTTAAGCTTTTCCTACCCGGTAAACAATGTACTATTTATATTAATTGAATACAACACTGGATTATTTAACTGCAGATGAAGAGTACACAACTGACAAACTATTCTGTATTATACAAGTTGAGTCCGCGGTCCGCGAGTCTTTACCCGTGCGTCATCATTTAAAGCATACGAAATAAGTCGGAAATTTACTAAACGCAACGGCAAGTGGATATTATTCCGATCACGGGTTATAGTGTAAAATTTGACGGGTTATCAAATAAATAGAATGTCAAATTTAAGTTTTGCTTTAAAATTTTGGTGCATAATTACAGCTACATTTGAAGTAGCTTAATAAATTATTTTATTATCATTGATTAATAAATAAATAAACAATTTATAAAAAAATTCAATAACATATTTTCTTTTTGTTATTTTATTCACTTTGGCGGAACCTTAAACACATGCATTCAACTGTGTCAACAACGAGGTTAGCTTTGTACGTTGTCAAAATTTATCTTAAAATAACATAAACTTAACAGAAAATTTCTAACTCCAATATAAAATCAGTTGTGAAAACAACTGTTTGTATACTATAAAAAACTTCAAAATGCAAAAATTCGACAAAATAACAGGAAAAAATTCAACAAACTGACAGCCACAAAAGTAAACAAACCAAAACGTCAGAAATTGTACTCAAAATATGTGAAGACATCCCCAATTAGCGTTACCAGGTGTCCCGATTTGCGCGGGACGTCCCGATTTTCAGGGGTCTGGGACGCGTACCGATTTGTACCTGATCGGGACACTAAATGTCCCGATTTTCACCCACGAAAACCAATTTCAGGAGGACTTGCAGTGAATTTTATAACTATGTTATAAAAACAAGGCACTTCTAAAAGCGGCAAAATCGAATAAAAATTATAATTTTAATAAAAGATAAATAATTTACTTAATCTATGATTTTTTTTTGTAATTTCGTCTGATTATTATTATTATGTAGGATTAAATACAGATTATAGAAACATCTTGTAGTCCAGTAAATGAACGGTAAATACGGCGATACCGTGTATTTTCAGGATCAACTCCGAATTGCATGAAAATTTGGACGGTTTGTGCCGTTGGTTGCTTTTACTCGGGGAGTGACAGTCACCCCTAGTTGGGGGGTGAAACACTGCGCGTTTAAAATAACTCCGGAGATGGATAAATTGACTAATTCTAAGCAATTTTAGTTCTATAAAATTTTAACTTAGGTAATACTTTTCGAGTTATTTACGATTGAAAATGTTTATTTTTCGACAAAAAAATCACGTTTTTATACGATTTTCACAAATAACTCAAAAAGTAAGTATTTGATCGAAAAAATATTCTTAGCAAAAATGTACCATAATATAAAAAAAAATGAAAAACATTGTGAACTCGTAAAGTCTGTAGACCCTGCAAAAGCAGTAGCTCATGAAAAATACATTCTTATTCGTCAAATTCCAAATCAAATATTTCAACGTGAAATAACTAAGAAATGAAGCACTTTTCGGGAAAAACCAATTAAAACTTTTTTAATAAAGCTTTATTTTTATGTTTTAAAAAGTTTCTAGCATCAAAACTAAGCGAGCTAATGCTCAAAATCAAGTTGACTCCTTTCTTTTGGTAAAAAAATCGTGAAAATTTCCCCCTATTAGCACCCCAAATTAAATTAATCGTTACCGCTTTACAAACAATTTACTTTACTTATGTATTTTTTACATGACTGAAAGGGCCTGAACGAGTCACCAATCACGAGTGTATGCAAAATATGAACATGAACAGCGATATTTTAACCAATTTTTGTCTTACAGAAAAACAAAATAAATCTATCATATTTATAAAAGAAAAACCTACCTACTTTTTACTTCTTGAAATTTTTAGTATCCCTAATACTTTTTAAGTTATTTTGAAAAAATGGCATATTCCAATATTTTAGGAAAATTTTTTTTTTACTATAAAACCAATTTTTTTCAAAACTAAGCACTCCCAACCGGTAAACCTTACAGATCGTATAAATAATACACATATAAAGTAAATGGTAAAGCGGTAACGATGAATTTATTTTTACGGTACTAAATAGGGGGAGATTTTCACGATTTGTTTTTACCAAAAAAAGGGGCCAACTTTATTTTGTGCGTAACTCGCTTAGTTTTAATGCTAGAGACTTTTATATAAAACAAAATTAAAGATTTTTTAAACACTTAAAATGTTAATAGGTTTTGCCCGAAAATTGCTAGATTTTTTGGTTATTTCAAATTGAAAAATTCGATTCGGAATTTGACGAATAAGAACGTATTTTTGATGAGCTACAACTTTGCTTTTACTGGTTTTATAGACTTTCTGAACATACAATTTTTTTGCTTTTTTAAAAGCTACATTTTTACTAAGAATATTTTTTTCAATAAAATTACTCTAAAAGTATTGACTTAGTTTAAAAATTATATAGAACAAAAGTTTTTTAGAGCTAGTCAGTTAATTTATTTTGGGACTTATTTTAAACGCGCGTTTTTTTACCCTCGAGAAGGGGTAACTGTAACTGTCACCCCCCAAGTAAAAGCAACCAACGGTACAACTTCAACTTTGAAGTAGGTAAGTAGAACCTAAAACCAGATTTTCATGCAATTCGGAGTTGACTCTGAAAATTACACTCCAAAACGGTCATTTACTGGGCTATTGTTGTTTATTTGTCCCGATCTACAACCCTAAATCCCGATTTGTTTTTGGTTACGTACCGATTAAAAACAAATCGGACCTGGCAACACTATCCCCAATCGTCTTTCTTTGTACCTATCTCTTTTCAATGCACTGAGTCTAAATCGTTCATAAAAATAACATGTGTTTTTACTTAATAACAGACGGCAGCTGGTTTGTCATTAATTTCATACGTGGAAGAGAATGATGCTAAATAAAAAGTATGTGTTTTATCTCGCCAGGTATTAATGACGCACGGGTAAAGACTCGCGGACTCATCTTAATAACATGAAATAATACTAAAATGTTTATTTTAAATACATATGTTTTTATGGAATTAATCCTTAACTCGATACTTAAATTAAGAGGTAAAATACATAATACTTAAATTAGACAAGCCGCAAGAAAGCAGTATCACAATCTTGTTTATTTTACTAGAAATTATTCACTTCCTCTAGTCTCATAACTGCTGACAAAACTACAACTTGCAAGAAATTTGGAGAAAATAAACAAAGCATTCCCATTAAGAGCAAGGTTGTTTGGTTGAGATATCTTTGACCAATAAATTATATTACTACATGGAAAGAATTCTTTGCCGCATTGCATATTTTTGTATATTTTACATGTGTGATATGCAAAATTAACAAACACAGATTAGGGTATTATGACGAATTTAAACCACATTTAAAAAATGAATTTTTTTATCTTAGTATTTTACATAACACCAGCAGAAACAAGCTCATTTTGGCGCCCCCCAAACAGGGGCGACCGCCTGCAGTGCATCCCTTGCAGGCCCGTTATCGCCGGCCCTGCATCCTTAATCTGCGACTTTTTCAATTAATAAGACCGCAGACGACGAATATAGAAAACGAAAAGGAAACCATCACATTCCGCTTTTTTCATTCGTCTAGAAAAAAAGGACAGAAGAGGAACTTTCATTACTCAAATCCGAGTAAAGATAGAAAAATAATAATAATAATAATATGGCTGAGGACGCCTGAAATGGTAGAAACAGCCTGTCCAGCAGGTGTGCAACCCTCTGAATCGAAAACAAGCAAAACCATCATTTATTATTTTTCTATCTTTACTCGGATTTGAGTACTGAAAGTTCCTATTCTGTCCTTTTTTCCTAGACGAATGAAAGCGGAATGTGATGGTTTCCTTTTAGTTTTCTTTATTCGTCGTCTGCGGTCTTATTAATTGAAAAAGTCGCAGATTAAGGATGTACCAGAAAGAACTTTCAACACGAAAAGTCTCAGTTTTAAATTACTATTTACCATTTTAGTTTTTATTAAATTGGTGGATTCTGCATCTGAGACTCTTCAATTTAAAATTTAATAAAAAATTTTGGTCTTGGTAAAAGGTATATTATTTTAAAAAGCCCTATAGGGCTACAAACATCGAACAGAACGTTTTCGCTCTAAAAAGAGCATCATCAGTGTTGCAAGAACATGGTGAGCCAACCAAAAAATACGAAGGTCAAAGCCTTTCAAAAATGGACTAAAAGTCACATCAAAATGCTAACATAGCAAATTCCAAAGGATGGATATAATCCCTAAGGATATGGCCCTAGGATAACATATGACTCCCACACGTTGTAAGTGGGTCAAAGGTAACAAATTAGGTCATTATGTTACAAGAGCTGACAGAGTTGCCTGTCAGCTCTTGTAACATAATGACCTAATTTGTTACCTTTGACCCACTTACAACGTGTGGGAGTCATATGTTATCCTAGGGCCATATCCTTAGGGATTATATCCATCCTTTGGAATTTGCTATGTTAGCATTTTGATGTGACTTTTAGTCCATTTTTGAAAGGCTTTGACCTTCGTATTTTTTGGTTGGCTCACCATGTTCTTGCAACACTGATGATGCTCTTTTTAGAGCGAAAACGTTCTGTTCGATGTTTGTAGCCCTATAGGGCTTTTTAAAATAATATACCTTTTACCAAGACCAAAATTTTTTATTAAATTTTACTTGTAATTAATGGTATACAGCCAGCTACAGGAAATTCTTCCTAGTGAACTCTTCAATTTGTTATGGGCTGTCGCTGTATCGCGTCCTAATGGGGAATTTGAATTATCTTTCTGATTCCCTTTAAACTGATGGTCCAGATATTTTTCGATTCAGAGGAGTGCACTCTAACGAACGCTGCTGAGGACGCCTGAAATGGTAGAAACAGCCTGTCCAGCGGGTGTGCAACCCTCTCAATTGAAAACAAGCAAAACCATCATTTATTATTTTTCTATCTTTACTCGGATTTGAGTACTGAAAGTTCCTCTTCTGTCCTTTTTTCCTAGACGAATGAAAGCGGAATGTGGTGGTTTCCTTTTCGTTTTCTATATTCGTCGTCTGCGGTCTTATTAATTGAAAAAGTCGCAGATTAAGGATGTACCAGAAAGAACTTTCAACACGAAAATTCTCAGTTTTAAATTACTATTTACCATTTTAGTTTTTAATAAATTGGTGGATTCTGCATCTAAGACTCTTCAATTTGTTATGAGATGTCGCTGTATCGCGTCCAAATGGAAAATTTGAATTATCTTTCAGATTTCCTTTAAATTGATGGTCCAGCTATTTTTCGATTCAGAGGAGTGCACTCTAACGAACGCTGCTGAGGGGTAGAAACAGCCTGTCTAGCGGGTGTGCAACCCCCTGAATCGAAAACAAGCAAAACCATCATTTATTATAGGTAGATATTCTTTAAACATCTATTGATGAAATCCCGAAGAGTTTTTGGCAATACAATATTCAAAACTCCTTTGTTTTTTAATTGCTAATCAAGCGTGCGCGACACTATTTTTCACCGTTGCATGTGTATACAGTATGGTGCAAATGATAGGAATAAATTCGTTATTTCGTAAACCGGCGACTTGAAGGAAAAATCCCGAAACAGGTCGATTTTTATTTTTAGATTACGATATTGCGGCATATATGATATACTAGTGACGTCATCCGTCTGGGCGTGATGACGTAATCGATGATTTTTTTAAATGAGAATAGGGGTCGTGTGCCAGCTCATTTGAAAGGTTCTTCAATTCTCTATTCAGTAATATAAATATTTACATACATATTTATACATGGTGTCCTGGATCTCAACAATCGATATTTAAAGAATATCTACCTACCTTGGAAACATTCAAATTTTCAGTTTTTCACATAGTTTTTGAGGGTTAAAAATGGCCGATTTCGCAATTTTTCAATTTTTAATCGCTTATATGTCAAAAACTATCAACTTTAGAGAAAAGCCACTTAAGACCTTTTCCGTTTGTAATGATCCAAAAAACCTAAAAAAACGTTGTTCCATACAAAAAAATACTTTTAGGAAAAAACAAAAAAAAAACGTTTAAAAAATTTTTGACCCACTTTTGGTCCTGGCAACATGAAGATTTGTAAGATTGTGCAAAAAATCCGAATCGTAATATTTTTCCTAGCGGATGCGCAGTGGATTTCTGGACTAAGGAGCGGCTCTAATTATGTTAAATGAAACTAATTGCGTCGCAAATTCCTCGAGAGAATGCAGAACTATACAAAGAAAATACGACTACTAGTAAGTCAATAACATATCGAGGATAAATCATGGTTTAAATTAACGCCATCTCGCTATTGCCAGGTAATTTTACAATAACTACTTTTTTATAATAATATATTTATACAATTTCAACCATAATGATTTGGGTAGATAATAGACAATAAGTAAAAGTAACATGACCGACAATTTGTTATGACATGTAGGGACGCATTCAGTGATGCACCCCTCTTTTAAACTTAGTCTATAATCAATCTTGACTATCTGACAGAAACTTACATACATTTAGTATTGTAACAAAAGAGAAATCTTGGGCGACCGCCGTATAACAGTAAAGACCTCGAGAATGACGTCATCGAATGATCTAGGCCTCGGCGGAAAGGAGGAGGAACTTCTCGAACGTACGACCCGTAGGCGGAACACGATGATAGCTAGAGATGGGCGTCGATTGTTCCAGAATAACAACTGGGTATAAATACGGGCATATTTGTAAATAAAGTTTAGTCTTAAGCTAAAGTTTGTAAAGTAAACTTGTATAAATAAATAATAAAGGCGTATATAAATACCCGAACGCTCGTTTATTACAGTACCCGAACGCTCGTTTATTACAGTATTAATCAATCAATTCTATACTAACGAAACTTTTCGTTTTAACCTTCAAACTGTATATGGTTTATTCACTAATCTTTGGATGCACTTTAAGTTTCTATGCATGTCTCTTAACGCACTTTTTGATGTCACCTTTGACGTATGTTAGTCCGGCGTCTTGATGAATGGCTTAATTGTTATGAACCATGGAACTCCTAGTATTGTTTTCAATATTTTGGATTAAAATCTTTGTATGATTTCAATGTTGGAGTGTGCGGCGGTTCCCCATAATTATTCTAACCCATAAGTCCAAACTAATTTTAGGATGGATTTGTAGATTAGTATTTTATTATCAATTGATACTTAGTTTTTATTTTCTGCCTAACAACCAATACATGGTCCTTAACTTATGACACAATTGTTATCGCTTATAAATATAATATTATACCTTTGACTTATATTTTGACTTCATTCTCTTGTGGGATTCCTTTACCTTTTCTCTTTTCCATTTCATCCTGTCCTTGCACTGAACTTTCCAGTCTTTCACATTCATTGCTCTTATGTCTTCTTCTATATCATCCAGCCATCTTCTTCTGCGCCGTCCTCTGCACCTAGGCCATAATGGTGTCCAGTTAGTTATCCTTCTCAGCATATCTGATTATGGGCGTCTCTGTATATGTCCTATCCATTCTAAGCGAAGCGATTTTATGTATCTGACTCTATTTTCTCTCTTTAATTCTTCTTCAATGTCGGCATTTGTTCTCATTCGTATTTCTTCCTCTCTTGTTACGTTGTAGCTCAGTATTGTTCTCATTATTTTTCTTTCAAATTTCAGAAGACTATCTTCTTCTTTCTTGTTAATCGTTGTTGTTTCCATCCCATATGTAACAACAGGTCTTATATAGGTTCATCCTGGTTTTCTTACTTGGGGTTTTGCTTCTCAGTAGATTTATATTCATTCCATATGTTTTTTTGCCTTTCAAATTTTGATTTCAGTTATTTTGACTATAATTGAGCTATATGCGGCTTTGGTTTACATAAGACATTTATGCTAGACTTTATCAAATGGCTGGCTCATGTCCAGGAATACCGCCGAGCAGTACTATTACTACTCTCATAGTCCTCGTTGATTCTCTCTACAACTTCATGTACCTGTTATTGTGGTGGTATTTGAGTTTTGTTTTCTATTATAGGCACAGTAAGTGTCAGCTTTTCAAAAACTTTGGATACCACTTGAAGAATACTAGTATGGTGGTAGGACTGTATATTTTCTGGTTCTTTTCCTGGCTTTAGTATCATTGATATTTATGCTAGTTTCAATTATAATGGGAAATAACCTAATCTCCTTATAGAGTTAGAAATTTTGGAACCCTTTCTCTGGGAATTGTTAAAGAGTTTTTACAGTATTAAGGTTGTATTCTGGGGCCTTTTTGGATCGATGTTGTGTTATGTAATATTTTTAATTCATTTTTTTTTAAATATTTTTTCAGGAAGTTCTAGTTTATAAAGTTTTGCGAGTATTCGAATAATTGCTTCTTCAGTGTGTAGTAAGTATTTTCCGTCATTTTGTGTAAAACTTTTTTAAGGTGTGTCGCAAATGTTTCGGCTTTTTCTAGTAAATTTTGGTCATATAGTTCAAATCGCCATAATCTTGAGCCATTTTTAAATGTTTTTCTGCAAAGTTGAGCGTATATACCGTAGTGCTAGTGAGTGGTATCCCCATTGTTCTACATTTTTGTTTCCATCTTTTTCATGCACTTTCGAGGTATCTTTTAAATAAAGTGGGGGACAGGCAACATCATTGCTTTAATTATTTTGATGTTACAAATCCAACAAATTTGATGTTATGGGTAGATTGTGTTGTACCTACTTTGACGGCTTTTATTAATTCTATATTAATATTCATACTTTTCATTAATTATTGGCACAGCTTCTTCAGTAAAATGAGTAAACTTTCCGTAGGTCGACGAACAATATTTTGAATTTGTTGATTTCGTGCCATCTTTTTTTCTACTATCTGAAATAAGGAGAAAATGTGGTCGGCCAATAGTGGATCTTATCCTGCTTGTTCTTCTGTTTAAGAATTTAAATACATATTCTTTCTCGATAAGATAATAATAATCTAATCATTTTCTAATAAAATAAAAATAGTGATTTTTTATGAAAATTTTCTTGTATTACGTAAACGGATATCCTACTTATATGCTTGTTTAAATTTATAGCTCCGCCTATGCCCAAATTGCCGGCACTTAACTACAAGTGTTGTAAATTGATTATTTTAATAAAAGAACTAGTCTATTTACGAGAGATAATGACCATGAATTGATGATGCATGCTATTAAAAATGTCGGAGATAAGTTTTATGTCCATATTGTCCCAAGATTACGGTTATGTATTTAGTTGGTTAATGTGTTAGTTTTGAAGGCCGGTTGGTATACATATTATGTTCAATCATAAAAAAATATGTATAAAGGCTGTGAGAGTGGAAAAACCTAACGCTCACCTTTTTTAGTTAATTTTAGTTTGTAATTTATTATTTTTATTGGGAAAAAGCCACAATTTTAAGTAGTTACTGAAATTTTATTCTGACGTTTCGACTTCCTCTTCGGAAATCATTATTCTTAAAATACGGTGTTGTGAGAACAAATTGCGTAGTGAAAATCTGTACGTCAAATAAAACTATAGTATGATACAATTTATCCAAAAAAAGACATAACCCAGAAATCCAAAGTGAAAGTTTTCCTCCAACACCAAATTGTTCTATTCTATATTATGGTCCACATAATGTTTTTTCGTCAGTTTTTTAAGTCTTTCGTCAATATTTCTAAAATTATGCGGTTTAGCGTGAACAATGTTCTATACAAAAATATTCCACATTGAATTTTAAACAAAAAAGGTTCTATGCATAATCCTTTTAAAGCGAACGGTTCCAAAGTTACGGAGGTAAAATAGTATCATTAGTTCAAAAAAATGCCTAACACCGTCATCCAAAATAAAAGTTTTCCTCCAACACCAAATTGTTCTATATGACATATTGTTCAGTAAAAAGTTACACAATTTGGAGCGTCGGGGTTGGGCGTAAGGGGAGGGGAGAAGTCGGCAAATTAGTTGTTTTTTACGTTTTTCGTCAATATTTCTAGCGTGAACAAATATTCCATAAAAAATTTTCTACATTAACTTTGAAACGAAAAAGGTCTTATGCATAATTATTATTGTTCTAAAATCAACGGTTTCGGAGTTACGGAGGGTGTAAACTGGAGGTTTTCCATATTTTTTACATATTTTGGGCAAATAATAATATTATTACTGAGGAAACTAATTTTTTTAACAGGATTGTGTTTTCTAAATATAATTTGCTATTTCAATGGCCGGTGGTATGTTACTGATAAGCACTTGAAGGAACGTCAACCTCACCACCTTCAAAAGGCTTCTACAGGCCTAGACCACAGGCCATATAAATCTCTGGTACTAAGAAACACTCATTGAACATTCTATGGACAATGTCGCATGAATATTTTTCCAGTAGTAAAATTTTCGGTTCAAATTTAATGTAAAAGATTTTTGGATAGAATATTGTTCACGCTAAACTGCTTAGGTTTAGAAATATTGAAGACAAACGCAAAAAACTACTAATTTATCGATTTCTCCCCTCCCCCTCCCCCCAAACTTGACTCTCAAAATGGTGTAACTTTTTAGTGAACAATACGTGGACCATATAGAACAATTTCGTGTTAAAGGAAATCTTTTATTTTGGACGACGCGACGAGGTTAGGCCTTTTTAGATTAATTCTCCTATACTACCTTCGTAACTTTGGAAACGTTAGTTTTAGGAGGTTTATGTATCGTACCTTTTTTGTTTTTAATTTATTGTAGAACATTTTTGAATACTACATTGTTCACGCTAAACCGCATAGTTTTAGAAATATTGACAAAAACGTAAAAACTACTAATTTGCCGACTTCTCCCCCACCTCCCCCCAAGCCCGACGCTCAAAATGGTGTAACTTTTGACTGAACAATATGTAGACCATATAGAACAATTTGGTGTTGAAGGGTAACTTTCACTTTGGATGTCTGGGTTTGGGTCTAGCTAATAATAAAGTAAAAGAAAATTGTTTTAAATTAATGAATTTTTGGATTTGTTTTTTGCATCAACACTACAACACTTTGGCTAACTTATAGGTATTTAATGGTGTCCATACATAGAAAATCGGTTTTAGTGAATAGTAAAATAAAGCTAAAGTAACTGATTTTTATAGTAGTACAGAAAATATACGCATGCGCAGTTTTGGCTGTGATTTTACTAAAATAATTAGTTAAAAACCTCTTGTACATGTTTACTGTTTACGTGTTATATCAAATATTTTGGTACGTTTTGCACCTAAACTTACGTGCATAGAAATTGGCCTACTTAAAAATTTGATTATTTTTGATGTCTCATATTGCCTAAACCTGTTGGCTGATTTTAGTGATTTTTTGAACCTGTTATATCCTGATTCTTTAGCAAGACCACTGTAATAACACTATTGCTAAACATGCATATTTTCGTTATATACCGGGTGTACCAATAAAACTGTGTTTTTTTTTTCAGAGTTCGCATCACCCTGTGGAATATTCTAGCATATATAGCCTTCGGTTTTGTGAACATTTTGTTTTTTGACTTATTCGTTTATGTTGTATATTAAAAAAGCTAGGTACTTTAACAACTAGACATGTTCTTCATCAATACACGGTGTTTCTAAATAAGTGCGACAAACTTTAAGGCCCATCAAAGTGCACATCAAAGAAACATGAAACGTAAATCACGTTTCCTGGAAATAAAACACTGCTAAACAAATATACGTCCGGCCATTTATGAAACTCTCCGAAAATAAAAATGTGTCATGAGCATGAATCACACCCGTTTCATTGGTAGGCGGATTTGAGATTTGTTTAGCAGTGTTTTATTTTCATGAAACATGTTTCACGTTTCATGTTTCATGTTTTTCGTTTCATGTTTCTTTGGTGTGTCTTAGGGATAATTCTGGATGAAAAAGTAATGACAGTTGACTTTATAAACGTATGTCCGCAAATGTTTCGTTCCGAGATACGGGATGTTGAATTTTTTCTTACAAACTAACGATTTATTTTATTGCTTTAAAACCGGTTGAGATATGCCAACGAAATTTGGTGGGTTTTAAGCCGTAGTTATTACACAATTTTTGGCATACAATTAAGAATTTAATATTCACCATTAGCGCGCATACGTGTAATATGACCGATCATATTACCCGTATGCACGCTAATGGTGAATATTAAATTCTTAATTTTATGCCAAAAAATCCGAAATAACTATCTCTTAAAACCTACCAAATTTCATTTGCGTATCTCAACTGGTTTTAAAGCAATAAATAAATCGTCAGTTTGTAAGAAAAAATTCAACATCTCGTATCTCGGAAACGAAACATTTGCGGACATACGTTTATAAAGCAAACTATCATTATTTTTTCATGCAGAATTAACCCTTAAAGTTTGTCGCACTTATTTAAAAACACCGTGTATTGATGAAGAACATGTCTAGTTGTTAAAGTACCTAACTTTTTTATTATCCACCATAAACGAATGAATAAAAAAATAAAATGTTAAGAAAACCTAAGGCTATAGTTGGGTTTTAATTTAAGTATTTTATATATGCTACAATATTACACAGGGTGATGCGAACTTTGAGAAAAAACCACAGTTTGATTGGTGTACTCGGTGTACAATGAAAATTTACCTGTTTGACAACAATATTATTACAGAAGTATTGCTAAAGAATCATGCTATAACATGTTCAAAAAATCACTTAAATAGGCCAACAGGTTTAGGAAATATGAGACATAAAAAATGACCAAATTTTTAAGTGGCCGATTTCTATGCACGTAAGTTTAGTTTACATTTTTTATATTTAGTTAAAATATTTTATATACACGTTATCAAGTTGAGCCAAGAATTAAACATGATAGAAATATCAAAATTGTTCTAAAATAAAGTTTTTCTATTCTCATACTATATTATATCAATTATGATGTCACTACCTGTATCATCATGAATATCAGATTTTCATTCAGATACAGATTTTTAACCAATAGAATCGCGATATGGCATTCGCGATTAAGGTGGTACACGCGCAGTGACCAATGGCGAGTCAAATACATACGCTTTGACAGTTCTCAATATGTAAACAAACCGTCAAACTGACAAACTAGTGAATTTAGTTGTGTTACAAAATTAATAAATTTGAATATATTTTTTGTTGTGAATGATCATAGAAAAAATAGTGTATACAACTTGTATTTAATTATCATTATGAAGCTCGTACTCTATACGAAACTCGCCGCAGACGGCTCGTTTCGTAACCCTCATACTGGCTTTATAATGACCATCATTAAATGCTCGTTGCATAATATACTATTATTTTATTTTAGATTATAAAATACCACGAAGATGTAAAAAATATTTAGACTATTTTTGTTAATTTATGGTGAATTTACGCTGAAAGCAACAGAACGAAATGTAATAACACATCTGATCATAAAACCTATCAGCTTTATTTTGGACTTCCTGTCGATAAAAGGGATAAAAATTTGCTGCCAAAATTATTCTGTCGGAGTATATGAAAAGTCTATGTGTAAAATTTATTCGTTCGATAAATTCCGTGTTTAATTTCGTGGTTAGAGCACCAAAAATAACGTTATCATCTTATCATGAATGAAAACAATAAAGAAAAAAACAATTTTTTTGCAGACCAGTAAATTCGTCTCGCAATAATAATGCTGACATTCAAAACATTAGTTACATTTAGGTAGTCCCAACTGTTTCCAATCGATTCTTCTTCTTTTGGTGCCTATTTGTTTAGAATATTGGCGATCATTTTGACTATAATTATTTTTTTAACTGATGCTTTAAATGGATTGATTGTTGTTGTGGAGAACCATTTTCTCAGGTTTTTTTTAACCATGATATTGTTCTTTTCCCAATTACTCAGTTTCCGAATAGGTACTTTGCTTCATCCAATCTATTAATAAAACAAATAACGATCGCATTCCTACTTCCCTAAATTTCACAAAATTTAACGTCTCAAATCTCCCTTTCTTTCTGTTTCTTCTTAGTTTTTTTAATATATATATATATATATATATATATATATATATATATATATATATATATATATATATATATATATATATATATATATATATATATATATATATATCCCGTTCACAGCGTAATACGCCTTTGGGTTCCCGTTCGCCAAGCCTGTCTATTCTGCCAGTCTTCTTCAGATAGATTTCTTGCTGACATTGCTTTTGAGATTCCTTGGATCCATGTTGTTGGTGGTCGTCCTCGTTTTCTTTTCTCTGGTGGTACCCATTCTAATATCTTTTTGGGTAGTCTTTCTTCCCCCATACGTCTAACATGTCCGTACCATATTAGTTGTTGTTTTTCGATGTCTTCTATAATTGATCTTTGTACTTTCATTTGTCTCCTGATGTCCTCATTTTTCACATGTTCTAATCTAGACTTTCCCGCTGCTCTCCTCCAAAAATCCATTTCAACTGCCAATAGGTTACCTTTAAGTTTTTGTGATAACTGCCACACTTCTGAGCCATAGACGATTACTGGTTTTAATATGGTATTATATATTCGTTTTTAGTTTTTTTAAGCCTTCCTTATTTCAAAGTAGTTTGCTTATTTTTCCCGTTCTGGTCTTCAATTATTATGATATAAATGATTACTAAAAACTTACCTACACAGCTGCATGAGTTATTTTTTAGTACGTACCTAGAAAAGAAAAACGAATATTACAAAATCGTTTTGGTAATATTTTTTGTTCAACAATAAAGATCTAAAATTTATAAAAAATAAAAATAATTGACAACAATCTTTGTGATAATTGCAATGAAACGACAGACTTATTAGACTAGCGGCAGGCACCCCCAAAATGAGCAGGAACTGACCACGTAGAGGTGAATGGCCAATTTTAGACATAATGTATGTTTGTGACGGTGCTGAAAACGAAAATGAGATTTATTTTGAATTTCATGTGGGGGAGCATTGTCAAAATCACAATTTCACCCTAAAAATAAATAAAAATAAAATCATGTTTTTTTGCGCTTCCCTCGCTACAAGTCTGTTCCATTTTAATATATTTTTTTTAATGTTTACAGTATATAGCTCTAATATTTATGAAGACAACGGTACCTGAAAAGAGAAAGTACAAAGAAGTTTTTTGGAAAATTTTAGATGAAAATGTTTTATAGAAAAAAAAAATAGTGCAACTTTTATCGACATTAGAAATCCCCAATATAGGTAACGCTTATTTTTCAAAATACTGACCATGGGCGGTGAATGGCTAATTTTGGTCTTATTTTATATTTTCGATGGTGCTGACAATGAAAAAGAGGTTTATTTTGAATTTTATGTGAGGGAACCTTGTCAAAAATCGCAATTTTAACCTTAAAATTAAAAAAAGTGAAGTCACGAATTTTTACGTTTAAGTCGCTACAACTCTGTTCCATTTTAAGATTTTTTCTAAATTTTCTAAAATTTCTACAGCATATATTTCTCACCTTTGTGAAGACTGTGAAAGCAAGTCTTTCAGTCTTTTCCTCATAAAAGTTATGAATTTTTAAAAATCAAAGGTGCAGATTAACATGTAATAATTAAGGTGTAATTAAGTGACAAAATTTAACAACAGCAAGTGACATGCGTTTAGTAAATTTCAATTTCCGACTTATCATGGACTTATTTCGTATGCTTTAAATGATGACGCATGGGTAAAGATTCAGGGACTCAACTGTATCTTTCTTCATTATGGAGGAGATTAATGCCTGGTTGCACCAACAAATCTTAAGCTCAAGCTTAGCCCAGCTCAGCTGAGATAGGGCCCCTTTACGTATCATTTACTTTGCACCATAATTTTGGATTCTTATCGATCCAATTCACGTAGCAATCCATTATGACAAGTTGAAACTTGATCTCAGACTCAATGGTGTAACGAGACGAGTATGTTTCGTGATCTAAGCTTAACGCACGTCTTAAGCTTAAGATGTGTTGGTGCAACCAGGCATAATAGACTCAACATTAAACAGCTTGAACGTCATACCGACTATTACTAGTGTAAAAATATAAATTTAGATCAGTAATTAATAAATAAAAAAAGAAAAAGTGTAGATATAAATTTTACACATATAATATATGAAACGCTACTGTACCTGTATATAATTCATATTATATGCATACAAATCACAAGTTTCAATCATATTTACTTTCACGCTCATTAAAGCAGAACATATACGAAGCCTACGAAATCCAATATTACCATTTTCCCCATTATTTCACCCATCTTCTAAAATAATTCACCCAGAGTGCCTTTAGCAGTAATATCTCGGAGAGCTATGAAGCGGTCTACATTTGTCTCTGCTTCAGTGGCGCGGTCGACACATATTATCTACAAATTGGAGTAGAAATCAACTAATAAATA
The DNA here is from genome assembly GCF_917563875.1 of Diabrotica virgifera virgifera. Lineage (NCBI taxonomy): Eukaryota > Metazoa > Arthropoda > Insecta > Coleoptera > Chrysomelidae > Diabrotica > Diabrotica virgifera. The sequence goes on from NC_065448.1 coordinate 57,355,039, forward strand.
CTCATATAATGACATTGTTTAATATTATACATCGTGTCATCGTGTCAACAAGTGAGAGATTAAGATTGAAAAAAATAGAATGACCAAAGAAGGTAATATTTGTATTTGTGCTCGCAAGTAACAATTTTTCTATTTTTTTTACTCTGCATCAAGTAATGCCAGAAACACTTTCCTTTCCTTTACTTAGAGTACCTACCAATATATTATGTTTATATGGGATTGAGCCACAATTATCAGTGTAATGGACATTACATTTTTAATTCACTAAAGATTTGACGTTTCTATTTCCGGTAAGCGTTCTCCAAAAAGAAAAGAATTATTCTGAAAAATTCTGGGAAGATTTTTTATGACCTGATTTTTAAGGATATGTATTCGTTTTCAAACAATGAACAATTTGGCCTTGATTTTATGGAAAACACATTTCTGCATGGCGCAGTCACAAAAAGTTTTAGTATCTAATGCTAAATTGTCGTTATGACTTTATGAGTAGAGCAGATAAAAAAATTAAAGTATTAGAAAATTTTTCTAAGCAACAGAAGAAAATAAAATATTTTATCTTTAACAAATTTAATTTTTAAGTTTGAATGTTAAGGAGGAAGAGGTAAAGAAGGCAATAAGGAAAATAAAAAATAGGAAATTACCAGAAGCCAGAATATTGAACGATTTTCTAAAGTGCGGAGGACAAGGTCTGAACAAACAGATATTAAAACTAATCCAAAAAATAATAGAATAAATAGAATACCACAAAAATGGAGATCAAGCATTGCAAATTGTAATACCACTCTTCAAAAAGAAAGACATATCGGTCCAGGAGAACAAAAAGAGAAATTAAGTTATTAAACGCAACACTATAATTAACAACTAAAATGACAACAAGGTAATTAAATGCACTTTAGTATTAGAACAAGAACAACACGGTATTTGGTCAAATTATAATTTGTAGTGAGACAAGTGCAAACAAAATCACTAGAATACAACAAACCATCATACTTATGTTTCGTGGATCTTAAGAAGGCATCGGACCACTTATTTTACGCAAAAGAGATATCTCTAGAAATAATCAAAACAATTAAAAATGTGCACCAGAACAATGCAATAAAAGTAAAAGTAGAAACATTATGATGTATTATAATAAAATATAATAACACAAATCTACTAATATCTAAATTGAAGCTGAAGGGGCAGCTAATAGGACTAGTGTATAAATATATTATCATCATACTACGAAAAGCTCGAAACAGAAGTGGAAGGTCTAGTAAATATAGCAAACAGAGCTGCATGGTGCCTGAATGAAGCAATATGGAGAAACAAAAATATCGGGAAAAAATTATAGGTAGTATTTACAAATCGGTCTCAAACCAATAAGGACATACGCGGCAGAGACACGGGTTAACACGGACAAAATAAAAAGAATGCTAGAAACAGCAGTTATAAAAAACATAAGAAAAATCGATAATAAGACACCGTTGAGCAGAGCTAAATGTAAAGATATGCGACGGAGGTGCAAGGTGGATAACATCAAGGATTGGGTAAGAAAAGGGAAGAAATCATCATACAAGACAAATGAAAACAAATAGGGTAGTAAAGGCGGCGAGAAACGATTCCCGAATAGCAAGACTATCAGTGGGACTACCACGAATACCATGGAACGACAACTTACTGGAGCCAGGTTGAAAAACAAACAAAGTCATTTCTACACAAAAAGAAGAAGACGAAAAAGAAGCTTGAACTTCATGTTTTGAAAACAACTTTAGAATTGTAAGTCAAAACTTTACACTATACACAAATATAATATAATAGTTAAGTAAAATATCACTAGAAAATGACGATCACATCCAAAATAATGAGAGTCGAAATGATTTTAAACAACAAATGTGAAAGAAGTGCGGTCCTGAACTTAGTTAATTAAGTACACCTAAATTTAGTCTCCAAGTTTTTCATTTTTCTTTTCTCAAGTACTTTTATCAATATATTTACGGTTTCATCAAAATCTTACAGAATTACGAATTTCAATCCAGTCATACAGTTTTGTAAATTCGAAAGCGATTAACAAAAACTTGTTTTTTGGCCTATCTTCGACAAGTTAAACACTTTGTAAGTAACAGAGTCGTACCGACCCAATTACAATATAATGAAACGAAATAAGAAAATTTAAATAAAAAGTATTTAACAATTTTATCCGATGGCTCGTACTTCTGACTACAGGAGTCATCCAATGTTGCCCGATCAACAAACACCATCTTACTCTACAATTACCCAACAGAAAGCAGCTACATTCCCTGCCAAAGAACAAACCATTATTATACCAGCAGTAGACACACTGAAATTAGAAGACTACGTTACAGCAATAGGATCACTAGTACAGCCCAAAAATGTGCTCTTTTCATCGCGAATTTCTAACGGCAGAATCAGCATCTACCTCTCTAGCAAAGAAGTTGTTAATAATATTTTAACGGAATGGAGGATCAAAAATAGGAGACAATGTTATTAGAGCGAGAAGATTAGTCACTCCTGCTAATAGGTTACTGTTGTCTAATGTCTGTCCGACTATTCCTCATGATATCGTCGAAAAATATCTTGCTGAGACGGACTTTCATCTTCTTTCACCGAGGTCTTTCTTAAGAGCGGGAATTCAAGACCCTCAATATAGTCACGTATTAAGCTTCCGTAGACAGGTGTACTATACACCTGTCGACAATCTTGTCAGTCCTGAATCAATTCTCATTGACTTCGATAATACGTCTTACCGAATCTTTCTTTCTGATGGACTCACCTGCTATCTCTGTCATCAATCTGGTCATATAGCCTCAACATGTACCAATACGGCCATACAGCCAAACCCGTCCATACCTACATCCTAAACTGACCAAGACTCTATTCCTTCGTTTAATGCAATAGCAGAAAACAAAAATCACTCTGTTCAGAATCAAATGGAAAACACTTGTGAAGTAATGGAGTCCAAAGAACTGCATACAGGAATTACTAGACCGAGACTTTCTCATTCTGAAATATCGACTCCACTTAGTACACCACCGATAGAAAACATAGAAGTAGTTTTTACGAAACCAAAAGCAATATCAATAAAAAAGCCAAGAGCCACTAAATCTGATACAAAAACCAGAGAAACAGTTTCTACAGAATCACTTATCCAACTTGCAAAGGAATTTATTGATGAAGCTTCAACCAAGTTTGATTTAAACTATGCAGAGATAGTCAGATTTCTGGATGATGCACATGGTTCCTCCAATCCATTAAATATCGCACAAGAATACACGGAAAACATAACAAGAATACTAACAATACTAACAGAAATCTACCCCAAACTCGAAGACAGACGCATTAAATCTAGAATTACACGAATAAAGAAGAAAATACGTCGTCAACTAAATCTAGAACAAATTGAAAATGATGACAACTCCGAAGATACAGATGTTTCTCAAGAAACCCCCAATTAAAAAAAATCAATATTAACAATAAATGGATATTAATTAGTGGAATATACAAGCATTATTTACACACATCGAAACACTTTAACTTCTAATAAAAGAAATAAACCCACTAAGTATATATCTACAAGAAAGAAACTTCAAAAACAACAAAAAATATAACTTAAAACATTTTGATTCCTACCCCAAATTTTGATTGTTATAGACTGTCCACTATATCAACTGGAAAGACAAGCTACTGAACTACCAATACAAGTGATATTAAGTGTGCATTAGACTGTGATTGTGACAAAATCATTCGGTTTTTAAAAGAAACTAAAGTATAAAACCAAATATGAGTGCTAAAGTTAAGAACAATTATAAATTAAAATCAACTTTGTAAAAACTCCATAGTTTGTATATTATATTAATTAAATATGTATTGTACCACCACTAATAACCTTTTATGGTTGATGAGGGTTATTTCTAATAAAAAAAAACAAATGTGAAAATAATCCGTATTTTGTGCTATTGTAACCATTATAAATTATTGTTCCCGTCAAATTATATGGAAAGGATTAAGAAATTTAGTACATTAAGATATAACAGTTAGTAGTTCTTCAATTCTAATTAAAATAATGTTGATAAATCAGATTAAAAAATCTTTAAGGCCAAGTAACTCAGATTTATAAACCATTTCTTTCATTTATTCAAATACACAATAGTTTCGTAACCTCTTAATATGGAATTTATTTATTAATGTATACTATTCTATTATGTATTTTTGCCAGCATAAAAGTAGAAATGGTATATTAAGTATGGAGAACGGTAAGGGTTTTATACCGATCGAAGACAATTGTTTGTAGGAGGAGCGGAGCGACGACTCCAATTATTATCTGAGATCGGTTACCCTTAACGTTCGACATGCTTATAACGTTTTTTGCACGATTGATACCATTATAAATTATAAAATTAAACATTTTCGTCATATTGACTAGTTTCATTCATTTTATCAAGGATACTTTGGTTGTTAGGTAGTAACTAGGGTGCATAACAACAATGGAGAATTGAGTTTTTATTTAGTTGTCAATAATTTTAAGTACAATTTTGATTATTATAAATTAAAATATGAGCGAAAGTGAATTTGAAGAAATTGAACGGGCTTGGGAAGAAGGGTGTTCCGCAATTATTCCCGAAAAATCCAAAATCCGTTATCAAAATACCTACCAAAGTTTTAAAAAATGGTGCGAAGGCAAGAATTTAAGAATCGAAGAAAATACTCTATTGGCATATTTCGTTCAAAGACATATGAAGTTGAAAGCTCCTGGAAGCCTCTGGGCAGAATATCCAATGATTAAATCCACCGTTTTTCTTTATGATGGCATTCATATTTCCAAGTTTTCAACTTTGATCGCGTATTTGAAGAGAAAAAATGTTGGATACTACTAATGTATGCGATTCTGCAGGAGTTTCTGTTAGAAGTGAAACCACAGCCCAAACAAGTGGGATTTCATTAAATAATTTAACAAGTTGTACCATAAGTTTCAATATTAATAAATAATTCGTTAGTTTTCTTTATTCCTTCAAAAAATAAATTAAAATTAAGAGGAAAGAGTGGCGATCAACAGGTAGCCAAAACGCGTTCCAAGATTGCGGCTGTAATTTTGAATATTTTTTCGAGATATTTGGCACACGTATTCGTAATATAATAAAGAATGGCGGCACAGAGCCCAATTTGAAAAATATATTAATATGTGGAAATTACTCTGTAATTAAATACTATATTAAAAAAACGAGCCTATACCGCCATTAAGAAAAACAAAAAAATACACTTTCTTCAAATAAACTTTTTTATCCGATGCCTAGATTTTGTGTCATTTTGGAACTACTAATGAATTAAAAAATTTTAGTAGTTCCAAAATGACACAAAATCTAGGCATCCGGATAAAAAAGTTTATTTGAAGAAAGTGTTTTTTTTGTTCTTCTTAATGGCGGTACAGGCTCGTTTTTTTAATATTGTATTTAATTACAGAGTAATTTCCATATATTATTATATTTTTCAAATTGGGCTCTGTACCGCCATTCTTTATTATATTACGAATACGTGTGCCAAATATCTCGAAAAAATATTCAAAATTACAGCCGCAATCTTGGAACGCGTTTTGGCTACCTGTTGATCGCTACTGTATCACCTTAAGAGATTTTTTAACTCGACGGTAAGTGAATTATGGGCCATTCCACGAACATACGCCTGTTTTGGATTACTTCGACAACGAATATTTTACTGTGCAACATAAGAAGTACGAAAGTAAATGGCGCTAATAATTATTCCAATAAACAACAATGTAATTTGCAATTTACTTTCGTTCTTCTTATTTTGCACAGTAAAATATTCGTTGTCGAAATAATTCAAAACAGGCGTATGTTCGTGGAATAGGGTATACTTACCGTCGAGTTGGATTACTTACCGTCGAGTTGCTAGTAAATGTCACCAACTGACGTAAAATCTGTCACGGTAAACAGTCAAAAATGATCAATCGTGCAAAAAAATATTTCAACCACCAGCACTTGCACTTAATTAATATGTACCGTGAAATTAGATGTTGGAAGCAGTAAAACCCTCGTAAAAAAACTAAGCCGCGGAACTGTTTGTGAGTTTGCGATCCTGCATGCTTCTATCTTGAATGTAAATCGAAAGAATTCGTTCAGAACAGAGAAATAAATTTTGAAAAAGTCCATTTTCAATCTGTATTATCGAACATTAATAATACCGACAGCCAATAAGTTTGAAACATGTATTTCGGCATATTCTGTTTCGCGGATGCTTTAATTCCCTGGATTTTCTTGGATCCCTTCTAAAGCCTCTAATACAGGGACGTACGGTGAATAATAAACAAAAGTATACTTGGTTGTTAACAATAATATAATCAAATGAAGTAAAAAACAGACGTACTCTCAATCATTATGATTGAGAATACGTCTGTTTTTTACTTCATTCAAAATGAACTCTCACATGCAGCCCATTCAATATTTGAATAATATAATCACTTATAATTGCACAAGAGCTTTAAAATTATTAACGATTTGTATCCCGAGTGAAAGTTTGACAGTTTTAATTTCCCGACCTGAAGGATAGGAAAATTATGTCAAATTTTCACGAAGTCAATACAAATTGGTAATTTTAAGAGCTCGAGTGTAATTCGGTAGGATTATTTTATGAATAAAACTGTAGTTTTAAATAATTTTAACTAATATCTTATTGATATCTTCGTCTGAATATTTGCTGAACCTGCTCTTTTAGCCCGATCTAAGAACACAAAACTTTACGAAGACCTCAAAAAAAAATAAAGGAAGAATGAAAAATTGGGAATAGGTATGTAGTTGAAATTGTCTATTATTAGATGAGAAAAAGTTTACAATTCTACATCCCCTCCATTTTACAGAAATGGAGGGGTATACGCCCTTCTCGGGGGTGAAAAATATACATTTAAAATAGGTCTGGAATTGGATAAAATGATTCATTCTTAGCAAATTTTGTTCTAGAGTTTTTTCAATACTTTTTGAGTTATTTGCGAGTGAATATGTTCAGTTCTAACAAAGAAAAACATGTTTTTGGACGGTTTTCGCAAATACCAGAAAAAGTAAGTATTTTATCGAAAAGAAGATTTTAACAAAAATATAGCTTGTAAAAGTGTGAAAAAATGTTGTACGCATTAAGTCTGTAGACCACGTAGATGCAGAGTTGTAGCTAACCAAAAGTAGGTTCTTTTTCGTCAAATTGCAAATCGAATATTTCAACGTGAAATAACCAAAAACGGAGTACTATTCGGGGAAAACTCATTATAACTTTTGTAAAGTGTTTTAAAGAAGGTTTATTTTTGGTTTTTAACAAAACTTCTAACATTAAAAGTAATTCAGCTACGCTCAAAGTATTGTTCGCCCTGCTCATTTTTTGGTAAAAGTATCGCGAAAGTCACGGCATAATTAACATCTCAAATAAAATTAATCGTTACCTCTTCACAAGTTGTTTTGCTTATGTATTCTTTATATGATCTATAAGTTGTATCGGTTTAAAGTGCTTATTTTTGAAAAGGCTGTAGTTGAAATGAGTTTATGCAAATTTTGAACAGCCAATAGCATGACCAATTTTTGTCTAACAGGAAAACAAGAAATGCAGAATATTCAGAAAAGCTAAACAATAATTTTATTACTCTATGAGATTTTTGGTATTACTAATTTTGTTATTTTGAACAAAAATTGGAATGTTTTTCAAAACTAAAAAAAAATTACTTTAAAACCAATTTTTTTCAAAAAGGAACATTTTGAACAAATGCAACATACAGGGTGTCCCGGAAAATAGTGCGTTCCTTAAAGGTATAGGTAGAAGGCACCATGTAGAACAAAAAACTCTTATAACATTTTTTTCTAAATGCAACCGTTTGACCAAAAAATTAAAATATATTTTGGCATTCAAATTTAAATCTGACAACTATGTGCGGTACGCAAATTTAAGTATAGACAGTCCCATGTAAATAGATAGAAAACAGATAATATACAGATAGTTTTAAAGAATCCTGTTTAGTGTCAATGCCGAAAATATTTTCGAATCGTGAGTGTATTACCTATTATGTTATTACGTTGATTATTTATGGCAGATCACTAAATGAAGAGGCATACTATAATTCATTTCTTTCAAAATGTTTTGCCGGTATTTCTCGTCGTATGAATGGTGTTTGTGAAAGTGGGTTACTTGGAACATCTATTCGGTATAATAATTATTTTCAAGTAAGTACAACTTAATTATTTCAGTTCACAAGTAAAAAAATTACTGAGACATTATCTGGTGTATTTAAGTTCCACTGTAAACTATGTAATTCAGTTAAAACTCAGCAATACTCAGCATTCAACACATTTAAACCTTACTAAATACATAATACTCAGTTAAAAGATGTGTTTTATGTTAAAAGATGTGTAATTCGTTTAAAATTATGCAATAGGTATTTCAATACATTTCAAAAGAAAATAATTTTAGTAGACAAATAGTAAATACATAAGTACCTACTATTAGGTTGGAATATTTAAATACTGTAAATCACAATCACAAATGAGTTCTTATTATCTGTTATTATTCCGTAGTGCGTACGATGTTGCCAGTTTTTTAAAATTTCCAAACATTAAAATACAAGTATATGGAAAACAATGTTATCTTTTTTTTTGGAAACGGTTAACTTTAGAAAAAAATAGTATAGGACTTTTTTTTTCTAAATTGTGTATTCTCTCCATACCTAAAAGGTACGCACTATTTTCCGGCACACCCTGTATAGATCATATAAACAATACATAAGTAAAGTAACCTGTGAAGCGGTAACCATTAATATTATTTGGATGCTAATTAGGGGTTGATTTTCGCGATTCTTTTTACCAAAAAATAAAAATGACCAACAATATTTTGAGCGTAACTCACTTACTTTTAATGTTAGAAGTTTAAAAAAAAAACAAAAATAAACCTTCTTTTAAACATTTTAAGAAAGTTGTAATGAGCTGTCCCGGAAAAGTGCTCCGTTTTTGGTTATTTCACGTTGAAATATGGGACTTGAAGTTTGACGAAGAAAAACTTACTTTTCATTAGCTACAACTCTGCTTCTACTGGGTGTACAGACTTCATGCATACACCATTTTTTTTTCACTTTTTTATAAGCTATATTTTTGTATAGAATATTTTTTCGATAAAATATTTAGTTTTTGAGTTATTTGCGAAAACCGCCCAAAAACATGTTTTTTTGTTAAAAATGAACATATTCACTCACAAATGACTCGAAAAGTATTAACTTAGTGAAAATACTCTATAGAACAAAAGTTGCTTAGAATTGTTCATTTTATCCAATTCCGGACTTATTTTAAATGTATATTTTTCACCACCGAGAAGGGGGTATACCTACCTCTCAATTTCTATAAAATAAAGGGGATGTAGAATTGTAAACTTTTTCTTATTATAATAATAGACAATTTCAACTACGTATTCCCAAATTTTCATCCTTTATTTTTTTGGGTCAGATTGTTCTTTGATCAGGCTATTTAACAAGTCGGACAACATTATTGTGATCTGATAAAATTCACTGAATGTTAATTTAATTTTAAGTTTGTTTCAAAAACAGCTTCAGAACAATATTAATTTTAAATTTGAGTAAGATATAAAGTTTTCTTCTTTAATGTGATACAGTAGCGATCAACAGGTAGCCAAAACGCGTTCCAAGATTGCGGCTGTAATTTAAATTACTCTGTAATTAAATACAATATTAAAAAAACGAGCCTGTACCGCCATTAAGAAGAACAAAAAAATACACTTTCTTCAAATAAACTTTTTTATCCGATGCCTAGATTTTGTGTCATTTTGGAACTACTAATAAAATAAAAAAAAATTTAGTAGTTCCAAAATGACACAAAATCTAGGCATCGGATAAAAGAGTTTATTTGAAGAAAGTGTGCCTTTTTTGTTCTTCTTAATGGCGGTAAAGGCTCGTTTTTTTAATATTGTATTTAATTACAGAGTAATTTACACATATTAATATATTTTTCAAATTGGGCTCTGTACCGCCATTCTTTATTATATTACGAATACGTGTGCCAAATATCTCGAAAAAATATTCAAAATTACAGCCACAATCTTGGAACGCGTTTTCGCTACCTGTTGATCGCTACTGTTTCCTCTTAACGACATTTCTTGAATTTTTGTATATATTTGCGTTAGCATCCACATACTCTCTAGTGAGACCTACTTTCGTCAATGTTTGAAACAGTTTTTTCCAAGTTACCGTATCGTATGCCTTCTCTAAATCTACAAACAATAGGTGGCTTGCCTTCCGTTTTTCAATTACCTGCTGCAGAACGGATATTATATATTATCAGTGTACGATCTTCCTGCACGAAATCCACTTTGTTCTTCCATGTCTTCGTATTCTGACTCTATTCTTTCTTTTATTATTCGACTGTAAAACCTTCCTCCTTGACATTGTGGGAAACACAGTCACCAATATGAAGAAAACTTTCAATAAATTGGAAGTAGAGGCAAAGAAAACTGGTTTAAGGGTAAACGAAAAGAAAATTAAATACATGTGCATCAACAGACAAAAGGGACGAGATAGAATAAAATAAAATGTTACCATAGACCCATATAACTTTGAGAGAGTGGAGAGTTTTAAATACCTCGGAGCAACAATGACTACCGAACCATAAGCTTAATGTCACATACCTTGAAAATTCTGCTGAAAATTATCCACGCCAGAGTACACTCTAAACTGGAGCTGGATATTAGTGACACTCAATATGGGTTCCGCAATGGAATGGGCACCAGAGAGGCATTATTCTCCTTCAACGTGCTGACACAGAGATGTTTGGATGTTAACCGTTCTCTTTACGTCTGTTTTATAGACTACAATAAAGCGTTTGATAAAATAAAACATGACCGACTCATGGAAATTCTAAAAACTAAAAACCTAGATGAAAGATATTTAAGACTAATAACATATCTCTATTACAATCAGCGAGCAATAGTAAGAATTGAAACAGAAACATCTGAAGAAATGGAAATAAAAAGAGGAGTCAGGCAAGGCTGCATACTATCACCTCTATTATTTAACGCTTATTCTGAAGAGGTAATGCGAGAAACTCTGGAAGATGAAACAGTCGGCATAAGAGTAAATGGAGTCTTAGTTAACAACATCAGATATGCAGATGATACAGTAATAATAGCCGATAATTTACAAGACCTGCAAATACTCATGAGTAAAATAGTAAGGTGTAGTAGGGAGTACGGACTCTCTCTCAATATCAAAAAGACAAAGTTTATGAAAATTAGTAAAAACAACCATAATACTAACGAAATCTTGATAGTAGAGGGCCAGCAGATCGAAAGAGTAAAAAAGTACACTTACCTAGGGACACTTATAACCGAAAATAATGACTACACTGCAGAAATCAAAGTCAGAATCGAGAAAGCACGTTCTAATTTTATGAAAATGAAAAAGGTCCTATGTAGTAAAGATTTAACATTAGCTCTTAAAGTACGCCTAACAAAATGTTACGTATATAGTGTACTATACTATGGACTGGAATCATGGACGTTAAATGTAGAGACAATGAGACGACTTAACGCCTTTGAAATGTGGACGTATAGAAGAATTATGAGGGTTTCCTGGGTAGATAGAGTTACGAACAATGAAGTACTGAGAAGAATAGGTAAAGAGAAGGAATTTGAACTGACAATTAAAGAAAGAAAACTACAGTACCTCGGACATGTGATGCGGGGCGAGAAGTATGGCATCCTGCGACTCATAATGCAGGGAAAGATAGATGGCAGAAGAAGCATCGGCAGAAGACGAATTTCATGGCTGAAGAACCTGAGAGAATGGTTTGGATGCAGCTCAAAACAACTATTTAGAGCTACTGCCTCAAAAATTAAAATAGCTATGATGATTGCCAACCTCCGTAGCGGACTTGGCACCTGAAGAAGAAGCAACAATCACTGCAGATAACGATATCACGGAACGGATTAAAGGAAAAATTCAGGCAGCTAACGGATGTATGTATAGGCTCCACAATACTATTAAATATAAGAGCCTGACAGGAGCATCAAAGATCAGAATATATAAAACAGTGATTAGACCGGTGCTTATGTATGGGTATGAGACGTGGACTCTGACCAAAGCAATTGAAAGAAAACTTAGATGTTTTGAGAGAAAAATCCTCAGAAGAGTCTTTGGACCTTATTACGACCCTTGTAAAGGATTTATATTAGCATCTAAAAATATTCAGAACAAGATGTAAATTTTTGGCCCCGGCATAGATTTAGTACTAGGATTTCAATTTTTGGTCCCAGAAACAGATTTATTAGTAGGATTTAAATTTTTAGCCCAGAAATGTTAGGATTCATTATTTTCGGCCCAGATACAGAAACATTAGGATTTAAATTTTTGGCACAGAACTAGATTTATTGTTAGGATTAAGATTTTCTTAGGAGATTTTCATCATATTTTTTAACAGAATATAGTCTATTTTTATCAACACTTTCTTTCGATTTTTTTTTTCATTATTGAATGTTGAGTTTTTTAGATACCGATAATAGGGTTTCGATTTCAATTTTTGATTTTGATTTTGATGAATTAAGGAGACAAATGATATTTTTTAAATATATTAGAAGCAAAGTTAATTAAACACAATATAAAAAATAAAAAACCAACTCTTGTCAAAAAAAAGGTACAAAATGAACATCAGAAGATTTTAGCATGCCCATTTCGTGTTTTGAAACTAACTGACACTCATGAAGACTGAGCAGTTCGGATCAGACAGGAATTTAGGGATGCAAGACGAAGAAGATATTTTTAAGCGCACAACTATCCATTTTGTGTTTTTGGAACACACCTTCCCACGACTCAGGACGTGGAGAAAGGACCGGAAGCAAATTCAAGGATTTAAAGCAGCGAAAAACTACCCACCGAGTAGGTAAGGGTTAGAGAAGAAGAATATATAAAGAAAATGATAATGAAGAGATATGAAGAAGAAGAAGAAATATGTTTAATAGTACACTATGAAGAAAGTACTAACTATAAACAAAATGAAAATATGTATTAATAAAAAGACAAGAAGAAGAGGAGAAAAAGAGAAATTTTTTTAAATAGAAGAATATTTAAAAGGTCAGAAAATCAAAATAACTACATATTTTAAAAGTGAAAGAAGTATAATTAAAAAGTAAGTTCAAATGTAAGAAATAAAGTTATAATTTTTTTTAATTTGAAAAAGATAAAATATAGATTACAATTTCTGAGTGTAGAATTTCGCGAGATATAAAGAAAAGGAATAAGTAAGAATAGACGATGTTTGATGACAATTTTTATAGTGTAAATAAGTTGTATATTTCGTATTTGTATTGTGTATTTTTATATTGTGTTTGTATTTTGTATTTGCATAAATTTGTATAAATCATTAAAACACAGTAATCAGTTGGTGACGTTGTCTAGAAAAATTTTCTTCTGTGTCGGAAGGGCAGAAAAATATTCTGTGTCAGGAAATAATGTACATCTCTCAAAAAATTTTTCTTGTAAGGATGAGGATGTACAGGATTTATATTAGCATCCAAAAATATTAAGAACAATTCATATCCATTTAATTTTTAAAGGTCTAAAAACAAACATTACTATTTGTTGTAAAATAACTAGGTGACACAGATTTCCCAATATAATGCACTTGTTTCAAGAACGCTTTAGTCAGCTATTTTGATATAATTATTTCATGGTCGAATCGTGTCAGCAATCATAATAAAAACAATCACAAGTTTATTTATACATACGGAGAAAATATTACAGTTCATTCGTTAATCAATCTTTATTCATTCAATATTGAGACATCAAGTTAGTGAAAAGATAGACGTTGCACACCAACTCGTTACTGATATATTTAGTAGTGAACAAATAACAATAATATGAGCAAATAATGTCTTCAACTTAACCAACCCCAGTCCAGGGTAGTTGCCCACCTTATTTTATTATACCCTAATAGCAACCAATACCGAATGAGAAAAAATGCTGAGGTCAAGCAGATGTATAGGGCGAGTGACATAGTCCAAGAAATTAAATCTCAGCGTCTAAGATGGACTCGCCATGTCCATAGACTCCCTAATAACCGCCTTACCAAACTGATCTGGGAGGAAGCCCCCACAGGAAGAAGGTCCTTAGGACGCCCACGAATGCGATGGAGAGACAATATAATATGGTCAGATCTAAAAACAATGGGACTACCTGACCCAATTATCATAGACGACCGTTCGAGATGGAAGCGAGTTGTGAAGTCAGCCAAGACTCACCCGGGTTGTAGTGCTACCAGCAGAAGAAGAAGAAGAAGAAGAAGAAGAAGAAGAAGAAGAAGAAGAAGAAGAAGAAGAAGAAGAAGAAGAAGAAGAAGAAGAAGAAGAAGAAGAAGAAGAAGAAGAAGAAGAAGAAGAAGAAGAATAAGAAGAAGAAGAACCTTCCTACTGAGCTAGTAACAGTTATTCCCCTATAATTAGAGCATATGCGTTTATCCCCTTTCTTGTATATTAATATTAATATTATATTCATTAAAAAAATAATCTGTAGAAGTTATAAATACTATGTATCTACTCTATGTCATATTATGTATAAGTTTTTAGTTTGTGAAAGCTGTCATTATAGATAGCAGTGCGTGAAGGGTTTAAAGTGTGCGTGAAGTAAAAATGTAGTTTAAATGGGATTTACTGTTTCGCACTGTTTTTGACACACTTTCATATAATCAAATATCCTTAATTTTCGCGTTGTCATGGTGATGACATATTGAGCAATAAATTACAATAAAAGTTTTGACAGTTTTGTGGTTTGAAAGAAATTATAATTTTTAAATGTCAAAGTTCTAACAATTTTAGAATAGAAATGAATTCCAGTAACGAAGAGTTACAGTTTTCTTATTTGTTTATCGTAGATAAAATATTGTACGAAACTGTGCGTAAAGTACTTTTTGCGAACTTACGCGATCTATAGCACTCGCTCCGTTGTCGCTCGTGCTCTAAACATCGCGTGCGTTCGCAGAAAGAATACTTCACGAACTGTTCCATAAATACCTATTTATGAACGGATACTTCGATATTTTCACGATTTGTTTAAGTTCAGAGTATGCTTACTTGATTTGATTGTTTTCCTTTTTTACCAAAATCGTTTTATTCGTCGGTTTTTCCTTTTGTATATAAAGGTTAAGTCGTCTTCGGTAACTCGAGCCGGCCCGGTTCTATTCTTCGCGAAGCCAATCTTTGGAAGTGCCGAATTTGGAGTATGCGAGTGAAAATAATGGATTTTCTTTTTGTATAAATGATAAGCCGTTATTGTCTCTTAAGAGTGACAAATAGTACAAAAACGTAATCAACTAAATCACTGTTTATGAAGGGAGCTGTGCCTCGTAAGAGAATTTAACGGGGATTAGTACAAATCGGTTGTAATCACAGAGATTTATAGTGGAAATGAATTATATTCACAGATAAATCTATACAAACAAAAATATGTAGCATTAACTTTAGCACTTACTGGTTAACAAATTATATTTGTAGTCATAAATAAACATTTGTGATATATTATATTTGTAGACGTAACTGAACAGTTGCACCTTTTTTTAAATAAATTGTGTGTGTGTGTGTGTTTAGATTTATGACCTTGGTTTGAACCAATTGGCCAGCTCAATTTTTTTTTTATTTTCATAGACACAATTTCCTAATTTTAACTGATATACATTATATTTTAATAATCACAAACATATATTACATACATTACATTAAAAATACATACTAATAAAACACTATTACTAAATACTTATACTAAACCACTAATTGATATTAATTTTTTTTCTTGTTTTTTTCTTTCGCGCTAAGACCTAAACCCGATTCATCCTCGCGGAGGTTTAGGCCTTCTTTGTGATTTTTTTGTTTTTTTTTTGTTTTTTTTTTGTTTTTTTTTTGTTTTTTTTTGTTTTTTTTTTTATTTTGTTTTTTTTATTGTTTTTTAATATTTATTTATTTTTTTTCATTATTTTTTTTTTCTTTTTTTTTATATATATATATTTTTTTTTTAATTTTTTTTTATATATATATATTTTTTTTAATATCAATTTTCATATTTTTTAAGTGGTTATAAACAATTTTATACAAATTTATATTTCGTGTACATAAAATAGAATTTAAATTGGTGGGGAGAGTAACTCCTACTGTTTGTAGATTCTTATATAACTGTTGATTCAGCATCTGGAAGTTTGCGCAATCGAAAATCACATGCTCTAAAGTACCCAACTCCCCGCATGTGCAGTTTTGAGAAGTGGCCAACCCTAGTTTATTTTTGTGAACTGGATATAAACCATGTTTGTTCCTTGCTCTATTTAAGGTTTTAATGAAGTGCCGATTTGTAATGTCGTTAAACCACGGTTTTCTATAAATTTTTGGTTGGATATCATGAAATCGTACACCTTTAAGAGATATATCATATTCCAGTTGCCATTGCTCCATTTGTTTTTTCTTAAACCATTGTCGTAGATCAGTGACTGGCATTAATGGTTCTTCTATCGTTTCCCCTGTTGTAGTAGCATCCTTGGCAAGTCTATCCACTATTTCATTTCCGTTAATTCTATAATGAGCCTTAATCCAAACCAAAGAAATTTGTTTACCTGTATTCGTAAGTAACTGGATTGTTTCTAAAATTTTTATAATTACTACTGATGAAGTGCTTGATAATTTAGTTTGTACTATTGTGTCTACCGAACTTTTGCTATCTGTTAATATAACAAACTTATTCTTGTGATGGATATTAATATACCTCAAAGCTTGAAGAATTGCGATGAGCTCAGCAGTATAACAAGACATTTGATTTGAAAGTTTAAATTTTTTGGATAGATTTTCATTTGAATGGTAAAAGGCGCATCCAGTTGACTCAGCGAATTTGGATCCATCTGTATAAATACAATCGGACTCCGGCCATCTTTTCAGAATTGTTTTCTCAACAAACGTATTTATGTTAAATTGATTAACATGTGGTTCAATATTAAGATAATAATAAGGAATTTGTAGTTCTAATAGGTTATAATCACAATTATAAAAGGGAAGGATGTCATTTCTGTAAACCTCGCTATTAAATTGGATTAATAGCTGATAACTGCTTATTACTTTGGGATGAATTTTACGTCGCCAGAAGGGACTATCTATTTTTGAATTGAGGTTTTGTATTTTCTCAGATCTTTTCTGTGCTAGGAGTTTTGACATAAAAACATCACACAAAAATTGCCGTCAAGATGCAAAGGAGGCTCTGCTGCTTCAATTTCTAAAATATGTGTTGGTGTGCTTTGTATACATCCAAGAAAAAGTCGTAAACACTTATTTTTTATTTTTTCCAATATCTCCAATTGCGTTAAATTTGCAGTTCCATATAAAATACAACCATAGTCAATCACTGAACGTATTAGTGCTCTATAGAAGATTAGTGATATATTTGGATCGGCTCCCCACTTTGTGTGGCTAAAAGCTCTTAGTATATTTATTGCGTTTTTTAAATAAATTGTGTAACGTTATAAACGTTGCATGTTTGTCATTTATAATTAAATAATTATTTTATTCCAATTTTGGTTGATTTTATTCATTTGTTAACTTTCTGCTTTATTTTACTATTTTTCATTTAAAAATAGTTGGCCTTCAATTATTTTATCAGCTAAATATTCTGTTTAATCTTTAACTTATTGTGGACATTTCCCAATAACTAACTAAATCATAGGCATATTAAATTTTGATGGTATCATACTCACAAGTTGATTAAAAAATATTTAGTAGTTGACAAATTTTGACTCCCGTTCTGTCATGTCAGTTTTTAATTTATTGGAAGGGAATGTTTATATAATGTCTGTTGTTTATTTAAGTTGATGTTTCAGTCAATAAATTCATTTAATGTCGTTAAATTTTCTTGGGGCGAGTAGACTAGTGTGTTATTTTGTACATATAGTGATAACTTATCTTACATTTTTTGATATCTTTATTTTTGACACCGCTGTTATACATATTGTTATGTTATATTTATTTAAGGGATGAAAACTACCCTTTACTCCAACAAATTGAAAACTCATTAATTAAAGCGGTAATGGATGTTCAGACTAAAATTATGTTCAGATATGTTAAATGTTGATTGTTTTGAATAATGACTTTAATACTTTGATATTTTACAGCTCAGAAATCCTTAAAAATAACCCCTCATACAAAGATTATTTTTAAAAGATATGGCCAAGAAACATGAAATTTTTTTATATTGGATCGTAATAGGAAAATTTCTTTCCTGCAAGTACAAGACATCTGACACTTAATTTTTTTAATAATGAAACCACCAAAAACCACCCCTAAGAACGAAACTTAGGAAAAAATTGAAAATTAATAAATGGAAGCAGTTATAGACATCAATATGTTTAAACATGTTAAATTTTTAATGTTTTTTTTATAAAGTAACTAATAATTCGATATTTTTATTTGTAACTACCCTTAAAAACTACCCCTCATACAGTTATTATAAAATGGCTGAGATTATGAAATCATTTTATTTTCGATCTTAAATAGAAAAAAAATATATATTATTTAAATACAAAAAACCTGATACATATAAGTTTTAATTTGATTCAACCCCTAATATTAGGGCAGCAAAGTATGCTAAATGTGCAGTCACTCGAGCGTTATGGGGACCTATCGGGTTGTGAAGAGTAGGTCCTAAAACCATAAAAAAAGTTAAGTAAGGTTTTCCATTTTAGTGGGCGCTTGCCATTTTTTAATTTAATTTTCCATTTCCAACAATGGTTTTTTCCGATTATAACGCCATCTATCCATAATTCGAAAAAATATTTCAAATAAAAGTTACTTATTTTTACTTAAGGAATCCAAATCTGCAATAAAAATGGGGGCACATATTTAAGATTTTAAAGCAACCCCCACGCCACCTCCGTGTATCGCAGGATTCGTATTTAAAATATTAAATTTACCCCCACCCCTAACCGTGGAAGTCGTGTTTTGTATCATTGTAATATTGAGCACATATTTTTTAGTTTTTCGATCTGTCATTAATTTCGCGAAATATTCGCTTTTTCTTGTGAAACTTTGGGACTCACCCATTTTCTTACGCCCAGATCAAATCGTCAGATTTTTGAAATATACACTCTTTTGCATGTATCTACTTAATAGGTCTGGATCCCGCGTATGAAAAAAAAGTTGATTAATAGCAAGCTGAAAATTTGTTAATAGCTTAAGGGTGTCTAGTCGGACAAACTTGATATATGGGAACACTGGAACAGGGGAAGTTTTAATTGTGGAACAGGTTAAAAATTTGGAACGGTCAGACTACGAAAACGGCACATGTATTTTGTCCGACAGAACAGACTAAAACTCTCCGAACAGAGACTAAACTCTCATGCAAAAATCAGACTGCTATTTATCACCAAATGGGCGTTTTAATGAGTGGAACATGTAGAATATGTCAAATGACAGGAATTATTACAGGTGATAAATAGCAGTCTGATTTTTGCATGAGAGTTTAATCTCTGTTCGAAGAGGTGATACAGTAGCGATCAACAGGTAGGCAAAACGCGTTCCAAGATTGCGGCTGTAATTTTGAATATTTTTTCGAGATATTTGGCACACGTATTCGTAATATAATAAAGAATGGAAGTACAGAGCCCAATTTGAAAAATATATTAATATGTGGAAATTACTCTGTAATTAAATACAATATTAAAAAAACGAGCCTGTACCGCCATTAAGAAGAAAAAAAATACACTTTATTCAAATAAACTTTTTTATCCGATGCCTAGATTTTGTGTCATTTTGGACCTACTAATGAAATAAACAATTTTAGTAGTTCCAAAATCACACAAAATCTAGGCATCGGATAAAA
Organism: Diabrotica virgifera virgifera; assembly: GCF_917563875.1. NCBI lineage: Eukaryota > Metazoa > Arthropoda > Insecta > Coleoptera > Chrysomelidae > Diabrotica > Diabrotica virgifera. The sequence goes on from NC_065448.1 coordinate 57,374,918, forward strand.
AAGTTTATTTGAAGAAAGTGTATTTTTTGTTCTTCTTAATGGCGGTACAGGCTCGTTTTTTTAATATTGTATTTAATTACAGAGTAATTTCCACATATTAATATATTTTTCAAATTGGGCTCTGTACCGCCATTCTTTATTATATTACGAATGCGTGTGCCAAATATCTCGAAAAAATATTCAAAATTACAGCCGCAATCTTGGAACGAGTTTTCGTTACCTGTTGATCGCTACTGTTTCCTCTTAAGTCTCTTTTGTCGGACAAAATAAATGTGCCGTTTTCGTGGTCTGACCGTTCCAAATTTTTAACCTGTTCCACAATTAAAACTGCCCCTGTTCCAGTGTTCCCATATATCAAAGTTTATCCGACTAGACACCCTTAAGCTATTAACAAATTTTTAGCTTGCTATTAATCAACTTTTTTTTCGTACGCGGGATCCAGACCTATAACATACCTTATCTTAATCTGACAATTTCGAGTTTTTTTAAGGATCGATTCTTTTTCGGGCCCCTCTTAACGTACTCCCCTTTGTTAAGAGCCAATATATGGTAGAGATACATCTGCAGGGTACCAGGTTTCTCCCCATATGATAATCTGACGCGCTCGAGTAACTGCAAAAATCTCCGCTTGGTCTCCTCTACCACAAAGACTACCCCTTATAATAAAAATTATGGAAACAATTGTTTTGAAAGCTTGAAGTAATGGAATTCGTTAAGAAAATAAAAATTAATTGTTGCTTATGATATATTAATAATAATATACATATTTACAAAATTTGTATCCCATAAAAATATACGTTTGAGGGAAATTAAACTTTTTAAACTGCACATTTTGATGATACTGAAAAATATTTATTTTACAACATTAAATTGAGAAGTATAAAACTAATATGATTTTTAAAGTATATATCAGTAGTTGAATTTCAATTTCCAAATTCGTCTATTCCTTCTGCATCAACTTTCTTTCCTCCTTGGTCGACAGGAGGACAATTTTGGCAGCTATCACCAGAGCAAGAACCACAAGATTGATTGCAATATAATCCAAGTTTGCCACAGCTACCAGTTAATTCACTTTTCAGAAGGTGCCATTCACTTTTGTCCATCCACAATCAGCAAAATTGAAAGTTTTGTTTTCCGGTATGTAAGTACAAAGCAGAAACTGCATGTATAAAATAATAAATACTCCAAAAATATTAAAATTTAGACGCTCCGTAATTTTCAAACATTACCTCTAGAAAAATGTATTTGGTTTTTTAACAATAACTCGACTTCACTTTAAGCTTTTTGCATTCGCTCTAACATCATTTTGTAGGGAATTTCATAAGCTATAAGATCATGAGGGTTGCAATCTTTCTAGACCGTTTTGTTCAGAGAATTTTAATGTTAAAAGGCTAAAAAGACATTGAAATCAATATTTTAAACGCTTATATCTCGCTAAATTTATAAGCTACGTGAGCTATAACAAAAAAGCAAAATTTTTAGTAAAAAAAGCTAAATTTTTTGCCAGAACACTTTTGTCATAAATCCAATAGTTTTTGAGACATTTTTAAAAAAAAAACGCATTTTTTGAAAAATCGAAAAAAAAACAAATTTACTAACAACCAGTTTTTTCAAAATGTAATCGTTCTAAATAATTCAAGCTTTTGGAACGTGTTGTCGGAAAATAAATAAAGTTAATTTTACATGGGCTACGATTAGTATTAATTTTGCCGCACATGGCATACATTTTACCGTCATTTTTTCTTTTATTAATTCGAGGTGTTTGTCTAATTTTCGTCATAACTTGCTTAATTTTGATGCTTAAGACGCTTTGATGCTTTAATTTTCTGTCAAAGCTTATTTTGAAGGTCCGAAAAAGTACTAATATTTTAAAAATATTTATTAACATTTTCTATGAAAAACTAATCATTTTTCCGTTATTTGAGCTCAAATATTTGCATAAATTTGCGAAAAACAAAAAATCGTTTTCAATGACTCATAAGTTGCTTAATGTTATCTAAAAAATTTAATTAGAACTGACTAGTTTCTTTGTTTTTTATAAGCTTCAATTTTAAAATGCGTAATTTTCGAGTTATTGGTGAAAAACTATTGAAAAACAGAAATTATTAAGTTAAGTAAAAAATGTTATTCTACATTTTCTTCCTAAAATTTAATTCACTATCGATTCCTGGTGTCATTTTGAAATATTTAATTTCCACCTTCGAGAAAGGATGACATTCACCCCCGGCGTGGAAGCATACATTGGCACCAAGTCAGGTTTGTTATTTGCATCATTCGTGAGCTACTGTCAAAATTTCAAACACATCCATGAAGGCCTTTAGAATTGCGAGGTGAATTTCTTGATTGAATGTACTAGTAATACAGGTAAGAATGGTGGTACAAAGCACAATTTAAGAAATATTTATGTTAGTATGTAAAAATTATTCTAGAATTAAATAAAACATTACAAAAACGAATTGTACTGCCATTAAGAAGAATAAAAATACACTTTCTTCAAATAAACCCTTTTATCCCATGCCTAGATTTTGTGTCACTTTGGAAATACTAAAATCGATTATATATATCAAGAAACCGAACTTAACTGACTGATTTGGCAACATTTAGAGCACCTATGAATATATTATCACAATATTGTGTCTTCGTCTTTGACAGTGTCACGTATTGACGACACACTGTTGTCAAAGATTCGCAGAACTTTCGAAAAATGGTGTTGTAGTGCAGTCGCTGAAGGTTTTCACCTCCGATTCCGTTGAACCTACATCGATTTTCATGAAAATTAGTGAGCAGTTAGAGGATACCTCAAGGAACAAAGGTGACATGATGCCAACTTCCGCTTTTACTCCGGGTTATATAAAGTTAGTAATATAAATCAATACTTTTTCAGTTATTAAAGATCAAAAATCTTATTGTTTTAAAGCTGTCTTTTACGTATAACTCAAAAACTACAAGCTTCTACAAAAAAGTTATAATTAGCAAAATTGAAAATAATAAAAAATTTAATAAGCTACTCATTTAAAGAAATAAACTAATGATAATACAAAGTGATTTATCGGTAATTGAGTGTATATTTTTTTCGACGAGTACTCAAAATATAATTAATCCTGAATAACGGAAAACGATGAACATTATAAAATACTTTCTTAACATTTGTCAAAGTACATCAAAATGTCTATCAAATGAGCTCAAGAAGAAGTTAATAGCATTAAAATTAAGCAAGTTATGATGAAAACAAAAGAACCCTTTCGAATTTTTTAGGAAAAAGTGAAAAATAAAACATATGCCATTTCCACAAAAAAGTAAATTTATAGTAATCCTTACAAGAATTTCTTTATATTAGCATAAGTAATAATTTCAACAATTTTGATCGGTTTAGAATGCATATTTTTGAAAAAAAGATGTAATTTAAGAAAATCAGAATTTTTAAATTCATCGTAATTTTCATTTTCTTTAGATAATAACCCCAAAAATACTCAATATACGTAAAAATGATATTTAATCAAATTTGATGTTTTTCTATACCAAACATTTTACCTTTTTTACTATTGCTCTAGGCTAAAAAATATCCGAGATAGAAACGTTTAAATCTTAAATTTTGCTGCAAGAGCCGTGTAACCGGGGTCATTTAACCTTTAATTGTTAAAAAAGTAAGGTGTATAAGAGATTAAGCTCAACGTGGTTTAATAGCTCTTGGAATTAACATTCAAATGGTTTTTAGGTGAACCTACTATCGTAACAATTACCGGAGTTATGTAAAAAAAACCATAAAATTTTTAAAAGATAAATTTTTTAAAAATTTTGGAGCAAAAATTTTAATGCTATCAACTTGTTCGGAGGCTCATTTGATAGACATTTCTAAGTGCTTTGACAAATGTTTAATAAGTTTATGTTATAAAATGCATAATTTTATCTTTATTTAAGCTTGAATACTTAGATTTGGGTACTCGCCGGACAAAGTATACATTTAATTACCTTATAACTCACTTTCATTTAACACTAAAAGGTTTTTCTAATAAGGAGTTTATTTCATTTTTTATAAGATTCAATTTTGGTAATAACTTTTTTGTAAAAACTTATAGTTTTTGAGTTATTTATGAAAAATCGGTTAAAAACATGCATTTCTCTCATAAAAAATTAAAATATTTGATCTTTAATAACTCAAAAAGTTTTGATTTATTTCAATAACTTTGTATAACAAATTTGTCTTAGAATGTCCCTCTATCGAATTATGGAAATATTTTTAAGAAAATAATTTTCATCCCCGAGAAGGGGTGGCATCCACCCCCAGGGTAAACGCGCAAGTTGGCACCATGCCACCTTTATTCCTTAAGCTATCCTCTAACTACTCACCAATTTTCATGCCAATCCATGGAGGTTCAACGAAATCGGAGCAAATAGCTCATTTCCACCTTCAGTAACTGCACTAGTTGCTATTATCTCTCGAATTAATATTGATGCTGTGCTGATGTAGCCTCTTTACACGTTCGGTGCCCATGATGCACGAGTAACGTCACGAAGGTTTTATCAAATGCACCTATGATGCATAAGTGGCATCAATAGTACTGTGGCACTAAATGAACGATTTGTTCGAATAATAATTTTATTTCTAATAAACCTAATGTAAGAAATTTAAATTCTTTAACTTACTTCTCCGTAGTTAATGGTAAAAGAGAATCCCATTAGGTATTTCGTTCTTGTTCAAAATAATCTATTAAAGATGCATTTTGATTTGCATATGTTTCTCAATACAAACACAATTACAATAGTATATAGGTACACAACAATAATTACAATAGTTTTTAAATTAAGCTATATTTAATATGAAGGTATTTATAAAAACAGTACTTACAGTGCTTTAAAGCTATATTTTAAATCAAATTTCGTACGAAATGAAGTAAAAATACAGCAACACAGAACTGTCACATCAGTAGCGTACGATTGTATAATATATTTAAATACAATTATTATTTTCTGGAGTATTTAACTTAAAGAACTGTTTCATAAAATGTATATTATTAATAATAAAAAATGGTTTTGGTTATTCAATTAATATAATTCTAAAATTATCAATGTAATCGCAATTACGTTTTTCTTATTATAATACCTTGTTGACACTTTTGCAAGATCGGTCAAGAGAAATGTCAATTTTAAAGTTGATAGTTATTTACGTTAATTAAGATTACAAATATTTCGGCCTATTATTAATATATTTCGGCAAGAAATGAAAACCGATTGACATCATTAATTAGAATAAAGAATTAGAGATATTATTTGTACAGTAAACATAAACAAAGAAAACATCTGAAGTACTTAATGACATTAACGTTGCCATGATGAAAAGTCACATTCTAATAATTTGGCAGTGCTCTGACGTCAGAAATTTTGTCCTACGTAATCTTGTTTTTGTAGTAAAAAGACTATACGCTCACTCTCGTACGACGGATAAAGATAGCTAGACCACCGTACTTGATATTGGCGTTAAGGATCGTTTAAACACAGCGATATATCAAACAACTTATCAAGGTCAATCGAGTTGTTGCAACTTATCACTGTGTGTAAACGGTGCATCGCACAACTTATCAAAGTTGGAGTTGGGTTGAAGGTGGTATCGCATTGAATCGCAGCGTCTAAACAGCGTTTCAACTTGTCATCACAACTAGTTGCTGTGACTTATCGTTGTGTTTAAACGACCCTTTACACGCCGATGCATTGAGTGGCATATCCTTAGTCTGGTTTATTGTTAATATGTCTATGTCTATGGGTACCAGAAGTGGCGCTTGTTCAAGATGGGCACCGAACGTCTTAAAGAGCTTTTAAAAATATCATAATATACAGGGTGTTCTATTGAAAATAATAAAGGTTATGATCTATGCAAAGCTTGCGTGAATAATTATCCTGTACATTTAAATTATGTTTAAAAAGCGTTCATTTATATATCAAAATCAACGGGCCTGAGCGTTTTTCTAATATCGATGGGTTTTTGACAAAACATCGTAACTGACAAAACGCACATTTTACAGGAGACGACTTTTTCTTCTACCGACTTTTTGGTTAATATAAACTGTGATAAATTAGTACATAAAAAAATATTAATTAAAAAAAAACTGTAATATAACATTATTTTATTAAATTATGTAACATACGATACTTTGTCAGACCTTGTCTGTGTAAATTTTAGTTGAAGCTTGTCGCTTAAGATAAACATACGATAGTTTCAAGGTATCAATCTATAAATGAATATTGATAAATAACGTAAGTATCTTAACAGAAAAAATATTATTAATAATAAAAATCGACAAAAAAAATAAAATTTAATACGTATATTAATCTGTGACACTGTACTAAATGATGTACTATTCAAAAAAATCTCAAAAATTTAATTCAAATGATACGATGTCCCATAAAATCTAATTTTTGAGAGCTTCGTAGTTTTACAGAATAACTACCACCTTAAGAGGGTATTACTCAAGTTTGAACAGATATTACAATTTTATAGGTGTTTTTTAAAGCTTAAGATGTAATCTTTAAGATGCACTAAACTATTTTGCTTTAGACATGAAATAAACAACTTCTTTTTGAGAAAATCAAGAAAGTTAAAAATATCAGTTACAAAAATGGTTGTACAAAGTCATCAAAACCTTTTTCTGTACAACTTACTTAAAACACATTTAATAATGAGCTTTTTTGAGCTCTTATACAGTATGTCTGCGTAACTTGGAACCTATTGATAACTTTTTATTATCAGTTTAAAAAAACTATCATAGTCCATTAAAATGTTACATTTTTAGGCCGTACCTTGCATTTTTAGAGGAGTCAATTTTATTTCTTTAATGTGTAGGGGGATCAGTAGAAGCTTAAGTTCAAGTTTTTGGGGTCCCCATCCTTGTCCCCCGGTCTCCATCTTGGAAATGGGGTGCAAAGGGGTTTCGCGCTATATCTCGTAAACTACCAACCCTACGGAAAATCTAATACAACATAAAATGTAGAAAATTCAATTTTACACAATTTTGTTTCTATTACCTTTTATTGTCAAGTGACCAACAAAAAAGATATAACCAAAAATGTGTAAATTTTTTTTAACAAGTTTCCTTTTGGATGTTATAACTTTTTTTCGGTTCATTTTAAAATTAAATAACATTATAGCAATTTTGTAGAGGGTTTTTCAGCGAAAATTTTTACTATAAAGTTGTTTAATTCTAAAAAATTGAAGAATCTCAGATGCAGAATCTCAGACGACGAATATAGAAAACGAAAGGGAAACGATCACATTTCGCTTTCATTCGTCTAGGAAAAACGGACAGCAGAGGAACTTTCAGTACTCAAATCCGAGTAAAGGAAATAAAAATAATAAATGACGGTTTTGCTTGTTTTCGATTCAGAGGGTTGCACACCAGCTAGACAGGCCCTGTTTCTACCCTTTCAGGCGTCACCAGTAGCTTTCCAAAGTGTGCCCACCTCTGAACCGAAAAATAGCTCCACCATCATTTTAAAGGGAATCTGAAAAATAATTCAAATTTCCCATCAGACGCGATACAGCGACATCTACTAAAAAATTGAAGAATCTCAGATGCAGAATCCACCAATGTGGGCACACTTTGGAAAGCTACTGATGACGCCTGAAAGGGTAGAAACAGGACCTGTCTAGCTGGTGTGCAACCCTCTGAATCGAAAACAAGCAAAACCATCATTTATTATTTTTATTTCCTTTACTCGGATTTGAGTACTGAAAGTTTCTCTGCTGTCCGTTTTTCCTAGACGAATGAAAGCGAAATGTGATCGTTTCCCTTTCGTTTTCTATATTCGTCGTCTGCTGTCTTATTAATTGAAAAAGTCGCAGATTAAGGATGTACCAATAAGAACTTTCAAACACGAAAAATCTCAGTTTTCTACCATTTTAATTTATTAAATTGGTGGATTCTGCATCTGAGATTCTTCAATTTTTTAGTAGATGTCGCTGTATCGCGTCTGATGGGAAATTTGAATTATTTTTCAGATTCCCTTTAAAATGATGGTGGAGCTATTTTTCGGTTCAGAGGTGGGCACACTTTGGAAAGCTACTGATGACGCCTGAAAGGGTAGAAACAGGGCCTGTCTAGCTGGTGTGCAACCCTCTGAATCGAAAACAAGCAAAACCATCATTTATTATTATTATTGTTTAATTCTATTTATTTATATCGGTTTTACAGCGCTCCAAACTTGACCAGATTCTCGAATGCGCATAGGGATACAATAAAAACAAAAGTTAGGCTTACTTTTCTATATTGATGTGATCTTGATTATTGATATGAGATAATATTCTTATTTGTCATTTAATTTAATCAATGCATTAATAATAATTTAATTAATTAACCAGATCACATATCAATATGTTTTCAATCTCAGGGCGAATTATAAAATTAATTACTTACTTACGTGGCTTCTCAGTATTTCTCAATAGTTCCTAATCGGGATAGGAAAGAAAGGAGTAAAATAATACACACATATGGGTTACAATTATAATCAAAATATTTTTTATTTTATTGAAATGGCAATCACTGCTTAATATGTGCTAGATCTTATTATTCTTAAACAAAACATTTACAAATGGGAATCTTATTTCCTTTTGGTTTCCAATTGAAAGTTTTTATTAACATTTAACTATTAGGATTTATTAGCAACAATTCTATTTAAGTTTGATGAAGCTTTTCTGATATTATTGATTATGTTCTTCAATTTATAATGTGGTATTTAATACGAAAAACCCATACATTCATGTCCAAACAAATGAGACTGACCTTTTTCTGGTGAACTGAGAATGTCTTCACACAAGACCCGTTTCCTGCTATCCTTGGCTGCGATCAAAACCTCGTCCTGGCTTTCAGTAATGTTCTCCTTTGAAGATTAGCTCGTATAGCTCTCGTTCCTGCTTCTGTCGTGATGCTGTGTTCTACCTTTTTCGAAACTGCAATCAGCTACAGGGACACTCTTGGCTCAAGGAGGTTCTTTACTCTCAACCTGGCCTACCTCTCGTTCCACGATAGATCTCCACACTCACGGAACTACACCGGCTTTCTCACTCTCCGTACACTACCGTCTACTACTGGACTTCACTTCTCGACAGCTCAAAACATTCTGATCTCTATTTGTCATTCATTCCCCTACTTTCTAAATATCCCTTCCAGATTCACAAATCAACCTTCCACCACCAACTCTCATTCGCAGTATTCCTCAAAACCAATTTTTAATCTTTCTAAATATGCTTAATGGATTTAAAAAAAAATAGTTAATTCCCATTCTAAAATTACTTTCTACTATTTACAAAATTTAATGACCTATTATCTACTTCAACTGAGTCTTATTTAGCATAGGCTAATGATCGAACCTTCCGCGAACAACGATAATGACCTATTATCGATTTCAACTGAGTCTTATTTAGCATAGGCTAATGATCGAACCTTCCGCGAACAACGATGATGGTACGCGCCATTCCCTTTGTTTATTCTAGTCGCATTGTCCGAGTTTCGTAAGCTTCTTCTAATCACTTCTTAAAATTACATATGACAATTTGTTGTATACAGGTTGTTCTAAATTTATATGCCCGTGGTTGAGAAAATTGAAAATATTTTATATTAAATTGAATTCTGCTTATAATTATCAAAATTTAATTTTCATATCAAATAGAAATATAACAAATCCCCGCCTTGTATTCGATAAAATTTATCTACATTTTTAAATAAATTTTCTCGAGGCAAAACCAACTCCCTGTATATTTCCTAACTTTAATCTACGTCTTATATCCTAACTTACTATCTACTTCATGTAATTTTGTCTTTTATTCGTGATATTTGTATACATCGTGAATATTATAAATTCCTCGGATCTTTTCCGAGTTCCTGTGCCTCAACTCATAACTATTTATCCCATTTTCATTATTCACGATGTACGGGCCTTCGAAAACAGGCATCAACTTTGCGCAAATGCCCCCAGGAAGATTTGATACTCGTAATGCCCTCACGAGTACTTTTTCACCCTTTTGGAAAGTCACTGGTCTTCTTTTTCTATTTTGTTCCTGTCTTTGGATATATTTTTCGTTGCTTCGCCGTAATCTTCTCTGTACGGTTTCAGTCACCTGTTGATATTCTTTTGGCTCTTGGTCTTCCCATGGCCTTATCGGCAGTACACCCTTCATGATGTATTCTGGGGTCTCTTTTGTTACTGTGCTCGGAATTGTATTTAGATACCTTTCTATTTCCGCCATTTTCCTGTCCCAGTGGCGATGTTGACCATCTGTTGCAATGCGAAGAAATTTCGTCACTTCCTGTATGAATCGTTCCGAAGGATTACTCTGTGGATGCCTGATGCTGACAAAATTTGTCTCTATTCCTCGTTCTCGAAGTTGTCCCTTGAAACGATCATTTCGGAAATACGTTGCATTGTCCAGTAGAATCTTTTGTGGTGTTCCTACTATGGCTATAAAATTGTCGATTTTTCTTAATATTTCTTCCCCCTTTGTGGTGCGGCAACTATATAATTTTACGTATTTTGAAAACACATCCACCATTACCAGAATATGTTTGTTCCTTTTAGTGGTCATAATTAGATCGCCTAACATATCTATTGCTACAATGTCTAGTTTGTTTCGGGCTTCAATATTTTTGGCAACATTTTCGTTTTTGAAATTCCGACTCTTATATTTTTGACATACATCGCACTTCTGGGTAATTTCCTTTGCAATGCGGTAATCCCGTCGGCTGATGTAATTTTCCCTAAAAACGAGCCAAACTTTTCTGCTACCGATATGCCCATTGTCCTCATGTAATTTCTTTATTATCTTTTCGGCCAATGTCTGTGTCACTAAATATAGTTCCTTTCCGTCTATTCTCTTAAAATATATGTTATTTTCTACTTCCGCTCTTCTTTTCTCTCTTTCCTCTAGGTCTTCCTGGTTTGTCCTTATCTCATTTAACGAATATATCCCTTCTTCTTGTATTAATCTATTTAGTCCCACCTGTAGAGTAATTGTTTCTTTTTTTCCGGTGTCCTCATCCCGTGTTAGAGCGTCGGCTATTATGTTGTCTTTTCCTTTTATATATCGGAACTCAAAATCATACTCCTGTAATAATAGAATGCCTCTATGTATTCTATTATTTACTAATCTATTCTTCATGATATGTACTAAAGCTGCATGGTCTGTTTCGATTGTGAATTTTGCTCCCAATAAGTAAAACCTCAATTTGTTGAGGCTATTGTACGCAATATAGTACACTGGCAAACTCCAATTCTGTAACACTATATTTTCTCTCATGTGTTTTAGTCACTCGAGATATAAAACATATCGGCACTTCTTGGTCGTTTTGTATTTGAGACAGAACTCCTGCAAATTTTTGTATGGACGCATCAGTTCGGAGTATAAAAGGTAAATTGTAAATGGGGTGGTATATTTTCGTTCCTTTTGCGAATTCTCGTTTTAATGTTTCGAAAGCTTCCTCCTGTTCTTTTTTCCAATTCCATTTTATACCTTTTTTAAGCAATTTTATCAGAGGGATTTCCTTTTGGCTCAAATAGGGAATCAGCTTTTTAAAATAATTAATCGTGCCAAGAAAACCTCTCAATGTTTTCAAATTCGTTGGTCTTGGGTATTCATCTATGAGCTTGACTCTGTCTTCGGCTAATCTTACTGTTTTGGTGTCCAATTGAAAACCCAAATAAATGACTTCTTTTTGAAAAAATTGACATTTTTCAATGTTTAATTTCAATCCCGCTGTGTCCAATTCTTCCAGAATTATTTCTATGTGTTCCAGATGACTCTGAGTATCTTGTGAAAAAATTAATAAATCATCGATATAATGAACTATGAAATCTTCATGGCGATTCAAAATGGTATGTAGAGCTCGGACGAGTGCAGCACAAGCACTCTGCAATCCAAATGGCACTACCTTAAACCGGTAGACAATACCATCAATAGAAAAAGCGGTATAGTTTCTACACTTTTCAGCTAACGGTATCAAACAAAAACTGTGTTTTAAGTCAATTTTCGAAAATATGTGTGACCCGGTGATTCTTCCAAAAATGGCCTCGATGTTTAGAGGTGATTCATATTGTGATACAGTGTGCTGGTTGATATTCCTGACATCTAAACATAATCTCAATTCTCCATTGCTTTTCTTTACTATCACAATCGGGTTAACATACGGTGAATCACATCTTTCGATGATTTGATCTTCCAACATTTTATTTATTTCTTCTTTCACCTCTTGTCGATACTTATATGGAATCGGGTAAGTCTTTGATCGAAAATTTCCCAAGTTTTTCACCTCAAATGAATGTTCGTACTTTTTAGCCACTCTGTTTTCCTCATTGATCAAATTTTCGTAGTTTCTTAACATCAACCGCAATTCTTTTTCTTTCCCTTCTCCACATATCAATTTTCTGTCTTTTTTCTCAGATTCTTCACACATGTTTACCGTGCATTCTGCATCCTCGTTTGCATATACCTCCTCTTCAAATACCACTGTTTCAATCATATTCTTTTCACTTTCATTTTTTAGCTTTATTTCTTCTTCTCCTGAGCTCGTCTCTTCTTTTGAGGAATCCCAGGTTTCCTTTGTTTCTGATACTCTCAAATTTTCTTCTTCTGGGCTCAACTCTTCTTTTGAGGAGCCACAGGTTTCATTTTCTTTTATCTTTTTCTGACCTTTTCTCCTTTTTTTTCTTTGTCCTTGCTTCGCTGCCAAATTCATTTCCACTGTTTGTTCTTTACCTGATTCGTCCGTATTTTGTTTCTCATGTTCCTTGTCCTGTTCTTTTTCTTTTTCTTCTGTTAGTTTCATCGTATTATTTTTAAAATCTATCACTACATGTTTTTCTGCCAATTCGTCAACTCCTACTATCATGTCATATGACATGTTTGGCATTATTACACATTGTAGTGCATACATATTCTTACCCAGTCGTACCATTACTCGTATGCCTTCATTTATAGTTGCCAATGTCCGTTTGTTTGCGCCCACTAAATTTACCCTAGGTATTTTGTAAATTAAATTTGTTAAGTTAACTTCTTCTATTAGTTTTCTGTTGACCAATGTTATTTCAGATCCAGTGTCTATCATAATTTTAATTGGTTTCTCGTTGATAAATCCATCCACAAATTTTAAATTAACTCCATTTTTCTTTTCGTTGTTTCCTGCCAATTTAATAAACTCCTTGGGGTGACAAAAGATTCCTGTTTGATTTTTGGTTTTTAGTGAGCGCCGTCGTGAAAAAACGCCGGTTGCTCATCGTTGTTTATATTTTCGTCATAATGTCTCTCTCCGTCATATTCATCTGTCTGGGTATTATTTACTTCTCTTCTATTTTCTCTTGGTCTGTCGGATCTGTTTCGGTTTTCTCGATATCCCTGTTCATTTTGTCTACCATTAATTCTGTTTTCTTGATTTGAGCGTGTGGTGTTTCTATTCTGGTATTCTCGATTTCTGTCCTCATTCCATTGCCTATTTCTTTGTTCATAATTTCCTCTTCCGTTGTCTCTATTTTCGTTTTCCCTTCTGGGATTAAAATCTCGTCTTGTATAGTCCCTCCTATTTTGATTTCTATCTCTGTAATCTTGTGTTTCTCGGGGCCTGTAATCTTCTCGCGACCTTCTTGATTTTCTTTCTCTTAGACGTGATTCTCTTATTTGTAAGAATTGGCATAGACTATCTATGTCTTTGTAGTTTTGCAATGTGATATGGTCTTCCAGCGTTGCTTCGAAATGTCTTGCAATCAGTTCGACTAATTGTTCCGATGAGTAATTATATTGTAAATGTTTTGCATTATTGTAAACTTGTAAAGCATATGTCCTTTCTGATACCCCCATCCTATCATTGTATTTCCCATTTTGCAATTCCTTGTTAATTTCCAATTGTTGGACTTTTCCCCAGAAATAATTCAAAAATTTTTGTTCAAATTGTTGCCAATTGCCGAATTCTTCTTCTTTACTATCGAACCATAGGCTTGCTTCATATTTGAGATGGTTTCTGATAGTTTCTTTTGCTGTTTCGAAATTTCCGATGTGTTGTATTTTCTTTTTCAGGCTATTTATGAACGGCACTGGGTGTAATCTTCTTACATCCCCGCCAAACCTTATCTTCACGTCATCTGTGCTATGTATAACCATTTCTCTTCTTTCTCCTACATTTTGTTGCGTCCGGTTTTCGGTGACTTGTTTTTCTATTTCTGTGATTCTTTTTTCCACTTCTTCTCTGTCTACTTGAATAGCATTTTCCAACTTATTTTCCAAATTTTCTATTTCCTTTTTCTGGCAATTCGTTATTTCCTTTATTTTGCTTTTGATTTCCTTAATCTCTGTCTCTTATTGTCCCATATCGTTCTTGATCATTGACAAACATCCTTTTACTTCCTTTTCATACTTTCCTATGCGTTCCTCCATTTTCTTGTTGTTCTCTTCTATTGCTTGTTTCATTTTTTGTTGTGTTTCATCCATTTTTTGATCCAATTTTTGTTGTGTTTCATCCATTTTTTGTTGTGTTTCATCCATTTTTTGATCCACTTTATCCATTTTCTTTGATGTTTCTTCTTGATTTTTATCCATTGTCCTTTTTGCTTCATCCATTGCTTGTTTTGTTTCTCTTTGATTGTCATCCAGTTTTTGTGACTGGAGTTGCATCAGTTGTAATAGTTTATATATTCCTGATAATTCTTGCTGTTCTGATGTCATGATTGTCGTGTCTAAAATATCTTCTTGGTCTGAATGTTCTTTTTGTTTTTTGTTGTCTTTGCTTTGGCTTCTTGTCACAGACATTTGTTTTCAAGAAGTACTGTCCCCGCCAAATATGAAATTTTACTAGTATGTTACCAAGACGACTTTTTCTCACCCAAATATTATAAATTGTCAATAAATATATCAAATGTAAATATCGTAAAAATAAAATATTAAATCAGTTATGTAAAATTTGTACCTAAAGATATCTAAAATTTTATGTTATCAAATGTAAGTATCTCACTTTTTACCACAGGCATATAAATTTTCAAATACCGGCTTTATTCTTTCTATCCTTCAAATTTGCCACTAGAAATACTTTTCACTGCTTTCCACGTTGGACGACAGTTGATGTGATCTTGATTATTGATATGAGATAATATTCTTATTTGTCATTTAATTTAATCAATGCATTAATAAAAATTTAATTAATTAACCAGATCACATATCAATATGTTTTCAATCTCAGGGCGAATTATAAAATTAATTACTTACTTACGTGGCTTCTCAGTATTTCTCAATAGTTCCTAATCGGGATAGGAAAGAAAAGAGTAAAATAATACACACATATGGGTTACAATTATAATCAAAATATTTTTTATTTTATTGAAATGGCAATCACTGCTTAATATGTGCTAGATCTTATTATTCTTAAACATAACATTTACAAATGGGAATCTTATTTCCTTTTGGTTTCCAATTGAAAGTTTTTATTAACATTTAACTATTAGGATTTATTAGCAACAATTCTATTTAAGTTTGATGAAGCTTTTCTGATATTATTGATTATGTTCTTCAATTTATAATGTGGTATTTAATACGAAAAACCCATACATTCATGAGCAAACAAATGAGACTGACCTTTTTCTGGTGAACTGAGAATGTCTTCACACAAGACCCGTTTCCTGTTATCCTTGGCTGCGATCAAAACCTCGTCCTGGCTTTCAGTAATGTTCTCCTTTGAAGATTAGCTCGTATAGCTCTCGTTCCTGCTTCTGTCGTGATGCTGTGTTCTACCTTTTTCGAAACTGCAATCAGCTACCGGGACACTCTTGGCTCAAGGAGGTTCTTTACTCTCAACCTGGCCTACCTCTCGTTCCACGATAGATCTCCACACTCACGGAACTACACCGGCTTTCTCACTCTCCGTACACTACCGTCTACTACTGGACTTCACTTCTCGACAGCTCAAAACATTCTGATCTCTATTTGTCATTCATTCCCCTACTTTCTAAATATCCCTTCCAGATTCACAAATCAACCTTCCACCACCAACTCTCATTCGCAGTATTCCTCAAAACCAATTTTTAATCTTTCTAAATATGCTTAATGGATTTCAAAAAAAAATAGTTAATTCCCATTCTAAAATTACTTTCCACTATTTACAAAATTTAATGACCTATTATCTACTTCAACTGAGTCTTATTTAGCATAGGCTAATGATCGAACCTTCCGCGAACAACGATAATGACCTATTATCGATTTCAACTGAGTCTTATTTAGCATAGGCTAATGATCGAACCTTCCGCGAACAACGATGATGGTACGCGCCATTCACTTTGTTTATTCTAGTCGCATTGTCCGAGTTTCGTAAGCTTCTTCTAATCACTTCTTAAAATTACATATGACAATTTGTTGTATACAGGTTGTTCTAAATTTATATGCCCGTGGTTGAGAAAATTGAAAATATTTTATATTAAATTGAATTCTGCTTATAATTATCAAAATTTAATTTTCATATCAAATAGAAATATAACAATATATATATATATATATATATATATATATATATATATATATATATATATATATTGATACATGTATCCATGTGACTTCCAAAGTAGATTCTCGTAATACGTTGTTACTTCATATATACCGTTATGACTTCCGATTTCGGAAGTCACAACGTTTTGCCTATATTTTTACGAATTTGGCTACTAGATGGTATCAGAAGGCTTATATTAAAAATTTCGCTGGAAGTCATATCGTATCTAACATACTCATAAGATCAGATTTTAGTTCGACGGTATATCACCAGCGCTAGTGTCGCTCCCGTGCTACTATACAGGCTATGTACACAACGCGTAGCGTCTTCCGTATACCACACCGCTCGGTGTGACTTCCGTTTTTTGGCAACCCTGTGTAACGGTTTCCAGGCATTTATCTGTTGTAGATTCGCGGTCCTAATCGTACTTAGTGTTTTGTGTGCCTTTTGTTTTTAAACATGAATAATAGCAGATCTGCTTTACTTTTAAAGTTAGCCTTAAATGAAGGTACAATAAGTGATTATATATCTCTATAATTATATATTTTCTGTACTTATTTTAATCTATAATATTTACTTACCTATTTACTTATATAAATTCATTTTTCTCGTGTTTTTGTTTACTTCCTTTTTTACAATGAACTTCTAATTTAATCTACACTCACCGGCACGAAAAACGGGCACCCCAAAAAAATGGGTAATTTTTGAAGTCTCGTATCTCCCAAACCTGTTGTCCGATTTAAGTAATTTTTTTTAATATGTTATAGCCTTATTCTTTAACAAAATAGCTATGATAATATTGTTGATAGACAGGTAAATTTTCATTGTATACCGGGTGTACCAATCAAACTGGGTTTTTTTCTCAATTTTCACAACACCCTGTGGAATATTCTAGACTTTATAAAATATTTAAATCAAAGCCTAACTATAGCTCCAGGTTTTATTAACATTCTGCTTTTTTTATTCATTCGCTTACGTTGGATAATAAAAAGTTAAGGACTTTAACAACTAGCCATGTTCTTTATCGATACAGGTGTTTCTAAATATAAGTGCGACAAACTTTAAGGGGTAATTTCTGCATGAAAAAATAATGATCGTTTGGCAAAAGAATTTTATATTTGCAAGCATTTGCGGACATAGCTTTATCAAGTAAACGATCATTATTTTTTCATGCAGAATTACCCCTTAAAGTTTGTCGCACTTATTTAGAAACACCATGTATTGATAAAGAACATGTTTAGTTGTTAAAGTCCCTAACTTTTTTATTATCCAACATAAGCGAATGAATAACAAACAGAACGTTAAGAAAACCTGGGGCTATAGTTGGGTTTTAATTTCAATATTGTATAAAGGCTAGAATATTCCACAGGGTGTTGTGAAAATTGAAAAAAAAAAACCAGTTTGATTGGTACGCCCAGTATACAATGATAATTTACCTGTCTAGAAACAATGTTATTACAGCGATATAGTTAAAGAATAAGGCTATAGCACAGGGTGGGCAAAAGCCGGCCCTTTCGCTTACTTTGTCCGGTCCGTTGAAAAACCCCGCAAGTACCTAATCTTTTTAATCCCTTTTATGTGATTTTGTTGAAATCAACAGTAATAGTTTGCATAGTGTTCACATAAATTATTAAATATATAAATAATAGAGAGTATTATAATTACGAACAGCCTTAGCTAACTATATTTTTAAAAACTGTATATTTACTTTAAATTTCTTTTAAAATATAGGGAAATCCCCGGAGATTCATAATAATTGTTTATTCGGTATTAATAATCGTATTTAACTCTCAAGGTCTCAAGACAAGCACTCGGTGTTTGGGTATCTATTTCAACCACATCACTGACAGTTTATGATCTAAATACCTCAGCACTTTGGTCCCAATAATATGATTCTTTATTTATTAAATCTGAATTAAGTATGGTTGTTTGGAATACCTACTTCAGCATAAAATTCATTGTTACCGATTTTTGCCGAAGTTTTACAACTACTTCGAAAAACGCGTATAAGTAGTGTTGCCAGGTTCGATTTGTTTTTAATCGGTACATAAGCAAAAACAAATCGGGATTTAAGGTTGTAGATCGGGACAAATAAACAACGGTAGCTCAGTAAATGACCGTTTTGAAGTGTAATTTTCAGAGTCGTGAATTGCATGAAAACCCGTTTTTAGGTTCTACTTACTGTCTACTTTAAAGTTGAACTTGTACCGTTGGTTGTTTTTACTTGGGAGGGGGGGGGGGGGTGACAGTTACAGTTACCCCTTTAAGGGGGTAAAAAACGCGCGTTTAAAGAAGTCCCAAAATATATCAACTGACTAACTCTAAAAAACTTTTGTTCTATATAATTTTTAAACTAAGTGAACACTTTTCGAGTAATTTTATCGAAAAAACTATTAGCAAAAATGCAGCTTTTAAAAGAGCAAAAAAAACCCGATTTGGGCTTCGAAACGTTAATAAATTCATTTTTTAGTAAAATTGTGGCTTATTTCCCATAGAAAATACTTAATTATAAAAATGCCACAAGGAAATAGCTTCAGAACATCAAAAAAAAATTGTATGTTCAGAAGGTCTATAAAACCAGTAAAAGCAAAGTTTTGCCAGAAAACCAGAAAAATCAAACCTATTCGTCTTATTCGTTCTTATTCGTCAAATTCCAAATCGAATTTTTCAACTTGAAATAACCAAAAAATTAAGCAATTTTCGGGCAAAACCTATTAAAAATTTTTAAACTGTTTAAAAAAATCCTTAATTTTGTTTTATATAAAAGTCTCTAGCATTAAAACTAAACGAGTTTAAACTAAAAAAATCGTGAAAATCTCCCCCTATTTAGCACCGTAAATAAAATTAATGGTTACCGCTTTACCATTTACTTTATATTATGTGTATTGTTTATACGACCTGTAGGGTTTACAGTTTGGGAATGCTTAGTTATAAAAAAAAATTGGTTTTATAGTAAAAAAAAAAATTTCCTAAAATATTGGAAAATGCCCTTTTTTCAAAATAACTTAAAAAGTATTAGGGCTACTAAACATGTCAAGGAGTAAAAGGTAGGTAGGTTTTGCTTTTATAAATATAATAGATTCATTTTGTTTTTCTGTAAGACAAAAATTGTAAAGTAAATTGTAAATTGTTGTAAAGTAAATCATAAGTAAAGTAAATTGTTTGTAAAGCGGTAACGATTAATTTCATTTGGGGTACTAAATAGGGGGAGATTTTCACGATTTTTTACCAAAAAAAAGGAGTCAACTTGATTTTGAGCATAACTCGCTTACAGTTGAGTCCGCGAGTCTTTACCCGTGCGTCATCATTTAAAGCATACGAAATAAGTCGGAAATTTACTAAACGCAACGGCAAGTAGATATTATTCCGATCACGGGTTATAGTATAAAATTTGACGTTATCAAATAAAAAGAATGTCAAATTTAAGTTTTGCTTTAAAATTTTGGTGCATAATTACAGCTACCTTTGAAGTAGCTTAATAAATTATTTTATTATCATTGATTAATAAATAAATAAACAATTTATAAAAAAATTCAATAACATATTTTCTTTTTGTTATTTTATTCACTTTGGCGGAACCTTAAACACAAGCATTCAACTGTGTCAACAATGAGGTTAGCTTTGTACGTTGTCAAAATTTATCGTAGAATAACATAAACTTATTACAAAATTTCTAAGTCTAATATAAAAGTAGTTGTAAAAACAACTGGTTGTATACTATAAAAAACTTCAAAATGCAAAAATTCGACAAAATAACAGCAAAAAATTCAACAAACTGACAGCCACAAAAGTAAACAAACCAAAACGTCAGAAATTGTACTTAAAATATGTGAAGACATCCCCAATCGTCTTTTTTGTACCTATCTCTTTTGAATGCACTGAGTCTAAATCGTTCATAAAAATAACATGTGTTTTTACTTAATAACAGACGGCAGCTGGTTTGTCATTAATCTCATGTGTGGAAGAGAATGATGCTAAATAAAAAGTATGTGTTTTATCTCGCCAGGTATTAATGACGCACGGGTAAAGACTCGCGGACTCAACTGTAGTTTTGATGCTGGAATCTTTTTTAAAAGATAAAAATAAAACTTTATTAAAATAGTTTTAATTGGTTTTTCCCGAAAAGTGCTTCATTTCTTGGTTATTTCACGTTGAAATATTTTATTTGGAATTTGACGAATAAGAACGTATTTTTCATGAGCTACAACTTTGCTTTTGCTGGGTCTATAGACTTTACGAGTTCACAATTTTTTTCATTTTTTTATATTATGCTACATTTTTGCGAAGAATATTTTTTTCGATCAAATACTTACTTTTTGAGTTATTTGTGAAAATCGCCTGAAAACGTGATTTTTTTAATCGTAAATAACGCGAAAAGTATTAACTAAGTTAAAATTCTACATCACTAAAATTCCTTAGAATTAGTCAATTTATCCATCTCCGGACTTATTTTAAACGCGCGGATTTTCACCCCCGATTAGGGGTGACTGTCACCCCCCGAGTAAAAGCAACCAACGGCACAAGCCGTCCAAATTTTCATGTAATTCGGAGTTTATCCTGAAAATTACACGGTATCGCCCTATTTCCCATTCATTTACTGGACTACAAGGTGTTTCTATAATCTGTATTTAATCCTACATAATAATAATAATCAGACGAAATTACAAAAAAAAATCGTAGGTTAAGTAAATTATTTTTTATTTTTTATTAAAATTATATTTTTCATTCGATTTTGTCGCTTTTAGGAGTGGCTGGCTTATTTTATAACATAGTTATAAAATTCACTGCAAATCCTCCTGAAATTGGTTTTCGTGGGTGAAAATCGGGACATTTAGTGTCCCGATCAGGTACAAATCGGTACGCGTCTCCAGACCCCTGAAAATCGGGACGTCCCGCGCAAATCGGGACACCTGGTAACGCTACGTATAAGTGTATTTTGATTTAGCACTGGTCGTATTTCCTATTACTCCTCATATTTCTTTTGATACAGTGTGTGTTATTTTGCAAATATATAATAAATTGAAAAAGTGGAGGACATTTTGTAAGTAAAATTTGAAAACATTGTTTTTATTTTATTGTATTAAAATATTTATTTGTAAGCATTTGCAAAATGATACAATCTAAAAAAAGAAAAGTTGATTTGGAATGCAGAAATTTTAATGAAGCATGGACAGAAAAATACCTTTTTACGAACATTGGTAAGAAAGCAATTTGTTTAGTTTGCCATTAAACCATTGCTGTTTTCAAGGAATATAATTTAAAGAGGCATTTTACATCAAAACATCCAAAATATGCATCGTTTTCTTTAGAAGAACTTAAAAATGCTGCAGACAACTTAGCAAAAAACTTAAATAAACAACAAAATATTTTTAGCAAACAAAGTAACATCGAGAAATCTACCACACAAGCAAGTTATGTTATTG
Organism: Diabrotica virgifera virgifera; assembly: GCF_917563875.1. Lineage (NCBI taxonomy): Eukaryota > Metazoa > Arthropoda > Insecta > Coleoptera > Chrysomelidae > Diabrotica > Diabrotica virgifera. The sequence goes on from NC_065448.1 coordinate 57,396,840, forward strand.
CACACAAAATTGCTAAGTTATGTAAACCTTTTTCTGAAGCAGAATTTGTTAAACAGTGCATGGTAGAAGTGTCGGAGATATGTTGTCCTGAAAAAAAAACATATTTTTGAAAATTTAAGCCTGTCAAGGAGAACAATAGTACGACGGATCGAAAATATTTCAGGAAATTTACTCGACCAGCTAAAAACAATAATTGCTGATTTTACATATTGTTCTCTGGCGTTGGATGAGTCCTGCGATATTACTGACACAAGTCAATTATTAATATTTATTCGGGGCATTAACAAAAAATGTGAAATTCGCGAGGAACTTCTTAGTGTGCATCCAATGAAAGATACAACTACCGGTGAAGACTTCTTTAACGCTGTTGAAGAGTGTTTAGTTAAAGTAAATTTACCTTGGAACAAAATAGTAAGCATCACTACGGATGGCTGTCCTAGTTTAACAGGGAAAAATGTGGGCTTACTAAAACGAATCAGCGACAAAATAAAACAGTTGCAGCCAGAACAAGACATATTATTTTTACACTGCATTATTCATCAAGAAGTGTTATATAGAAAAGTTTTAAAATTGAATCACGTCGTTACTGTTGTGACAAAAGTTGTAAATTTTATCCAGGAACGTGCCTTAAATCATCGACAGTTTGTTGAATTTTTGAAAGAAATTGAAAGTGACTTTTACGAAATTCCTTACTACACTGAGGTGAGATGGCTTAGCATCGGTAAAGTTTTGGACAGATTTCAATATTTGCTTGATGAAATAGTATCCTTCTTGTCGATAAAAGAAAAACTACATGATTTTCCTGAATTGCAAAATGAGGCATGGCTAAACGATTTGTCGTTTTCTGTAGATATTGTAAAATATTTAAATGAACTTAATGTAAATTTACAAGGGAAAAACCAGTTCGCTTTCAATATGCACTCAAATGTCAAAGCATTTATGATAAAACTAAACTTATTTGCTGAGAACTTTAATAAAAAAATATTAAACCACTTCCCATCATTACAAACACGACGAGAATTATTGAAAAATTCTGATTTTCTTAAATATAGTTCAGTAACACAAGACCTGCATACTGAATTCCAAAGAAGATTTCAAGATTTCAAAGCTATTGAAAAACCTTTGTCATTAATTATTAATTAGTCAACCTTTCAATTTCGATGTGCAAGAAGCTCCTGTTGAAATTCAGCTAGAATTAATTGACTTACAGGCAAATAATTTATTAAAAGAAAATGTTCAATCAAACGAATTGAGTGCTTTCTACGGTGCTTTGAATACAGAACATTTTAAACATTTTTTAAACTATGTTCAAAAATACCTAGTTTTATTTGGTTCGACATATATTTGTGAAAGAACTTTTTCGTTGATGGTTTCCACGAAAAATAAATATCGATCACAAATTACTGACGAAAATCTACACTCGGTATTAAGGATTGCTACAAGTGATTTGGATCCCAATTTTGAAGAAATAATATCACATGAACATTCGCGATTTCACGTTTCGCATTAACTATTATAGAAGTTATATTTATAATGAGTATTCTATTAATTTTAACGTTTAATGTTTGTCTTTTTTTTATAATTTTATTTAATATTAGGTATATTTACAAAATATGTATCAATATAAATTAATTTGTATCGTTAAAATATAAATAAATAAGAAAATAAAATCTTTCAATAACTGATTTATTTAATTACCATTAATTTATTATTATTCTTCTAACGCCGACTCCACTAATGAAGGTTGGCTAAAACACCATTGCAAATTCGTCTCTATTTTCTGCTTTTCTTAAAAGCGTCTGTGTGTTTAACCCGGTCCAGTCTCAAATGTTTTCAGTCAGAATATTTGTCGTCTACCAGGACCCCTTTTTCCTTCGAACAACTCGTACATATCATTTCTGAGCATGTGCCGTAAATATGCTGTCTGTCTCCTTTTAATGGAGGTCAAAAGTTCTCTGTCTCTTTCCATTTCGTGCAACATCATTTTGTTCGTATATGATCGGTCCATGGTATTTTCTAAATTCTCCCAAAAAGCCACATCTCAAAAGCTTCCGGCTTTCTCATTACGTCAACATTAACAATCCAAGCTTCGGCACCATAAAAAAGAATAGAGTGGATATAGAACATTTTATCAACTAATATCAGATTTGCAGATTGAGTCTTTGGTGACTCAGAAATGTCCTCATCTTCAAAAAGTCTACCCTCAATTGCTCTATTCTTGATCGAATTTATGATTTCGAATTTAAATCTTCCGTAATCCAGACTCCTAAGTAAGTATTTCATTTTGTCCACTTGCTCAATATCTTCATTTTTATCTGGTTCTTTTTCTGGATCTTCTTATGATTTAATATAATGACCATTTTTTTTTCAATTACGTGACATATTTTACTGGGCACAAGTTTTTCGCATGTATTCCCAAGTAGGACAATTTATTATTACCATTTTCTAATTATTTACAGTCAAATTTCTTTGTCCAAATGCTTTAAAATAATACTTATAGTATTTATTTCTTGGGCAGGGAATAAACTACACCAAAAAAATTCGCGTGGGCACAGCGTACATATCCGGTATAGTCCTCCGGCCCGAGAGACATTTTGAAACTTTCATTTTGGCCCGCGCTTAAAAGTAATTGCCCACCCCTGATCTAAGCGGTTTTTTAAAATTTATGGGTTTTGCAATATTTTACCGTCAGCGAACGGACTAATAGTAGAGGATCCGATATAAGGCCGATCTGCATCGATCTATTTAATGGATAACGTGTGCGTGAAGTAACAATGTATTTTAAACGGGATTTACTTTTTCGCACTGTTTTTGACACACTTTCATATAATCAAATATCCTTAACTTTCGCGTTGTCATGGTGATGACATAATGAGCAATAAATTACAAAAAAAAATTTGACAGTTTTGTGGTTTGAAAGAAATTAGAATGTTTAAATAAGTTCTAAAAATTGTAGAATAGGAATGAATTCCAGTGATGAAGAGTTACAGTTTTTTTATTTGTTTATCGTAGATAAAATATTGTATGAAACTGTGCGTGAAGTACTTTTTGCGAACTTAAGCGATGTATAGCACTCGCTCCGTTGTCGCTTGTGCTCTAAACATCACGTGCATTCGTAAAAAGCATACTTCACGAACTGTTTCATAAATAACTATTTTCATATATTAAAAAAAATGTTTCGACCCGGGTAGATATTATTCCAGATTTTCAGATTTCAGCACAGTGTTAGATGGTTGGGGCATATATGGAGAGCAGGTAGCGTAACAACTATAAACTCAATTTTACAATGGAAACCCGGAGTTAGAAGGAGACGCGGAGGAACTAGAATAAATGGTTACAGGAAGTAAAGGAAAATTTATATAGGGCAGGAATTAGAGACTAGCAGAAAAAGACAGAGGATAGAAAGAACTGGAGAAGCACAGTCAATAGTATCGAGTAGCAGACTGGGACTAATCTGCTCTAAAAAGATGGATCTAGATAGCTTTTTAGCAGCTCAACCCCACCTGGTCTATTTAGCCATTTAATTTTCTTATTACACATTATTATTGGTACATCAAAAATTAAAAGGACGGTGCCTGTAATAAAATCTAAAATTCAAAATTTAATCAAGAAAAATAATAAATATTAAAATTTCCTATAAGTTCAAATTTATTTATTAAAATTTTTGATATAATTTTCATAAATAAATTACTTACTAATAACACTTTTTTAATTAATTCCAAAAAATCCATTTTGCAGCAATAATAAAATATTAGTATTTGTAAAATAAATATCAATCATATCATAAATAATACAGGTTTACAAAAAAAACTAAATTTCGGACTATTTGACGAAACCATGTTACAAGGGGGTTTTTGGGGTGGCTGATCACGAATCCGGGGTCCGCTCACCTCTTTCACGCCAGGTAAAGGTCATTTCAAGGTCAAATCAAGATAAATCGACAGTCGCTCTGAGAAAGTATATTAGGGCGTTTTTGGTGTCGCTGATGACGAATCATTAGTCCGCTGACCTCTATCACGTCTAGTTCAAGGTCAAATCAACATAAATCGACACAATCGCTCTGAAAATATAGGGGTTTTGGAGTCACTGATCATGAAAACTGCGGTCCGTTGAGCTCTACCACGTAAGGTAATGGTCATTTCAAGGCCAAATCAGGACAAGTCCACAAAACTGATTTGACCTTGAAATGACCTTTACCTGTCGCGGTTGAGCTCAACGGACCCCAGTTTTGTGATCAGCGACCCCAAAAACCCCCTAATATACTTTTTCAGAGCGATCGTGTCCATTTATCTTGATTTGACCTCGAAATGACCTTGAGCTAGACGTGATAGAGGTCAGCGGACACAAATTCGTCATCAGCGACCACAAAAACCCCCTAATATACTTTTTCAGAGCGACTGTCGGTTTATCTTGATTTGACCTTGAGATTACCATTACCTGACGTGATAGAGGTCAGCCGACCCCGGATTCGTGACCAGCGACCCCAAAAACCCCCTAGTCATATGGTTTCGTCAAATATTCCGAAATGTATTTTTTTTGTAAACCTGTTTAATCAAAAGAATATCAATCTTTTAATTTAAATAGACAACTTTAAAACATAGAACTGCATTCACAACTGTATTCACAGTAAAAGTTTCAAAAGATCACACATTACGCTTAAAGTAAGAGGTAAATCAGCAGACGAGTCGTTGTGACTTCCAAAATATGACAACACCGCTGGAAGTGACAACGCACCTTGAACTACCCTATATATGGAAGCCATAACGTATGCTGTACGCTTCGGTATATACGTATATATATACAAAATTTATTTTGGTAAATCCTTTCCCCTCAATAGGTAGACCCATTTTATAAGCCCCCCTTTTACCAAATACAAAATTTTTAAAAAATAATTCCTAGTAGAAAAGGTGGAAGTCGGACAGCCTCTTCTGTATACCGGAAGTCACAACTTAACGTGCATCAATATATATATATATATATATATATATATATATATATATATATATATATATATATATATATATATATTTTATTCATACAATTTATTATGATTTTAACATTTCTATGCTATTATTAATCTTTCTCTTGGTCCAGATATGTTTCCTCCATGTGAGACTTCTGTCCAAATGAATACCAAGATATTTTACCTCGTTGGCTGATGGTAATTGGTGATTGTTTAAAGTTACAGGAGGACAAGTTCCTAGGTCTCCAATTCAGAAATATGTATTGGTTAATGGGCCGTTCATCAAGACTATCTCTGGATAATAAATTGCTGCTCTATAAGGCAATACTTATGCCAATCTGGACATATGGGTTGGAACTATGGGGAACAGCCAGTCACTCCAACATCGAAATCATCCAACGCTTCCAATCAAAAACCCTCAGAACCATCACTAATGCACCTTGGTACATCAACAACAGAATTATTCATCGAGACCTTAAAACTGATACGGTACAAGAAGTCATCACAAAACGTAGCGCTGCTTACATTGCCAAGTTGGAGGATCATAAAAACCAGTTTGCACTTAACCTCCTAGACAATTCCCAAGAACAGCGTAGGTTAAAGAGGTTCAAACCATTGGACTTACCATTTAGAGTAAACTTTTAAACTAATGAGTTAGTAGTTATGAAATGTAATTATTTTGTACACAACTTTATAAAAATTGTACTTTGATTTTGCCAGTGGGTAAAATCTTCCTTGTCCTTAGTCAATGTAATTACTTTTGTTTATTGTTGACACTCAACAGATTGCAAAATAATTTTAAATAAAAAAAAAAATTATTAATCTGTTTTTGACCTTTCTCCCCACTATAAAACTTATAACTCTAAGCATATATAGAAAAGGCCCAAGAAGTTGTTTGAGGACAGACTCGCTGCTTCAGAAGAAGAATGACGCAACCGCAAAATGCAAAATTCTTAAGCATAGCAAAAAAACGATTTTTGATATCAAAATCATAAATTATGATCAAAATTAGCCATTCACCACACCGTGGTCAGGATCTCGAGATATAAGCGTTTTTTGGGGTGTGCCGCTTGTATATGAAGTACCATAACTTTTTTCCTATTATATATTTTGACTTAAAATTTTCCAAAAAACTTCTTCATGAACTATATTTTATTGTTGTGTTGGTTAAAATTATATACTAAAAAGTTTGTCACTCAACCTTTTTAAGTAAACATGAAACTAAGGAAATATGATGATAAAATGTTAATAAATTAACAACTCCTTTTTTAATGTGTAAACATTTTGGACAAATTTCATTGTTATCTGCGTACTTCAAAGATGACACAGTAAAATTTTTAAAAGGAAATATTTACAGCGACCAAAGATACAGCGAGGTAAATTTGAAAAATCATCAAAATTGATTTATGGCATTTTTGTATAAAATTTATTTTTTTAACATGTTGTTAACATTTTTTAACATTTAACAACTCTAGATAAAAATAAACTTCATATTCGGATTCAGCGACCTCTAAAACATAAAAATAGACCAAAATTGATCATTCACCTTAAATTTGATTTTCGTGGTTGGCATAACGGTTAATGCCGCTCGTCTAATATATAGATAGAAAAGCATTATTTTTCTATGAGAATTCGAGAATCTGGTCAAGTTTGGAGCGCTGTAAAACCTAGATAATAAATAAAATTAAACAACTTTATAGTGAAAATTGTTTATTGAAAAATCCTCTACAAAATCGCTATGATGTTATTTTATTGTGAAATGAACGTAAAAAAAGTTATAACCTCCAAAAGGAAATTTCTTACAAAATGTTCTCTTATTTTTGTTTATAACTTTTTTGTTGGTCACTTTACGATAAAAAGTGATAGATATAAAATTGTAGAAAATTTAATTTGCTTCATTTTATGTAAAATTAAATTTTCTGTAGGGTAGCTAGTTTACGAGATACAGTGCGAAAGCCCTTTGCACCTCTTTTTCCAAGATGGCGGCCGGGGACAAGAGCCTCAACCCCAAAAACTAGGAATGGGAAAAACCTACCGGTTTTAACCTAAAACCGGTTTTTTTACTTCGCAATAACCGGTTTTACCGGTTGCTTTTTTGTCCCGGTTATAACCGGTTTTTTTATTTTTAAAGTAAAAACCGGTTATTAGGTTTTTACGATGATTAGGATTAGGTTAGGTATTATTTTGGATCTCACTCATAATTATTATTCTCAAGTAATTCCAAAAAAAAACCATAATTCAAATTTTATTTTATAAATACAGAAGCAAACTGAAAACACATCCTCTCTCACAGCCAGAAACAATTAAATTTTATTATAATATTTCGTTGAAAAGGTACTTGTAATCATCATATGTATTTAAATAAGAAGTGATCTGGTTGAAGTAGACGCAAACATTATCTATTTTTCACACTTGACTCTTGACATTGAAAGTGGGTAAATGACTTTTTTTATTACCAAAAATAATGTTCTGACTATCAATATCGAATTACCGATTACGAAAACGAATCTCCAAGGATTTTCCTACGTTTTCAAAACGATACACCCATACAGGAAGTATTAAATGAGTTAAAATGTACCTATTATTCAAATATACAAACGTGTTAAAAGTAATACATGATAAATACATTTTTAAGTAAAATATCTATGTTGATATTATTTTTTTTAAATCCCATTTGAAAGAGTCTGGGAAATATTTTATAAGTTAAAAGGATTGGGGAAATTTTTGGGTTTGGAAGGAGAGGAAAATTGGTGGGTATTTAAGAGGATTATATTTTTAAATGGTAAATTAAATTTGCATCATTAACTGATGCATTGTAAATGTAACATTGTAACCTAATGGATTAAAAAAACCGAAAACCGGTTTTTCCAAAAACCGGTTTTTTTGGCCGGTTATAACCGTCAGGTTAAACCGTAAGCAAAAAAAATCCGGTATAACCGAAAACCGGTGTTTTGTCAAAAACCGCCATCCCTACCAAAAACTTTGAATTTAAGCTTCTACTGAATCCCCTTACACATTAAGAAAAATAAAATTGACTCCTCTAAGAAATGCACACTAAATGTAACATTTCAATGGACTATCAGATAAGTATTAAATTTTATTAATTTCATACGAGGTATGTCAAAAAATATGAATCTTGTTCAAGAGTAAAGTAGCTTTATCAATATCGAAAATGGTTATTAAAAAAGTTGTTTGGAATTAAAAACTATATTTCAATATTCGTTCTATATTGACTCCCCTACAGTTGTTTCAGGTTTCAGTGAACTTATGTATTTTTGTTGCAAATATAATATTTATGATATTTGCACAAAAACAACTAAAAATCATAGGTTATGTCAATCCCAAATTAGTAAATTAGACTTAAAATTCTATTAAAAAGACAATAAACCATAAAAACAAGTATTAAAAACTTACCGCTTCTATTGAATAAGAGTATTTATCAAAACTACCACTATTTTCGTTTTAAATTGTTCTCGCGAAATAAAAAATTTGCACTGACTGAGTTCTAACACATTTAAGATAACACTGAGTAATCCTCCTAACGGTCATTTTGGTCATTGAATCTTATCGTAAGCGGCAAAACATGCAAACGTAACCGACAGGATTTATGGCGCTTACTATAATCTGTCGGTACTACCTTGCCGTTTACGACAGCAAAGGCACAAAATGAGCTTGAAATGCGGTGGTTACGATAAAAATTGAATTAAATTTTAGACACTTAGGATGTTATTATGGGAAAAATAATTTTGAATTAGCTGTAAACTATCGTAAGGAACCATTTAAGATAAAAATCCCATTTTCGGAAAATTTATGCTTACGTTGTTTTGTCAAAAATCCGTCGACATATTAAAGCAAGGAAAGAGATAATTTTATTCCATAAGTGGTTTCCACCCTTTATAATGAAGATTTATATAACCAAAATTTTAAAATTTACTCAATAACTCTCCATCCGTAACATTGATTTATTATGTAATTTCAATTAAAATGATTATCATGTAAGTAGCTTGCCTGAACGAACTTTAATGTAATCGGGGTTGTAGGCCCATAAGGATAATGGGCGCTGTTAGAAGCAGGCATTGTTGCCATCTGGCTTAGTTGTTGTCCCTTTGTTTTCGATGGTCTAGAAGTGCTCATGATGATTAAATTACGCAGAGATCAACATCGATAACAAGCGATAATATATATAGAGTTGGAATGTGTCTCTTCTTCGTGAACGACTTTTTGTTTTTATTGGATGTTTTGTTGCAGCTTTTATCGCCATTAATTTTTCATGTGTAAAGAAAGGAACAAATAACGTGTTTTATGGGAGTGAAAAAGTCGCTCTTTGAAACTTTCCATCAACTTCACTTTTACTTTCTCTGGTGTTTTTTACACACCTACTCATTTTAGTCTTTTAGGGAAAGTTAAAGGTCTTGCGCTGTTTCCTTCATTATGTTTACGTACGTTAATTTATCATCTAAAAACAACGAACGTATAAATATTTATATGCTGTGATTATGTTTATTTTCAGTGCAGCTAAATTTCCTGGGTTTTTAGTTGAAAATTTAAATGATTATCTTATGTAAAAATTGTATTTTTTGCCTTACGTATTCTAGACTGAACGTAGATATCTACAATCCTCCTCTGATAACCTCATATGTTATATAGAAATCATCGTATGTGCAGAATGTTACACAATGGTCCTTCCAGCCGGATAATTATTTCCTTTATTGTTTTTATTTGTGTCTAGCATTCTCTTATGGCAGCTACCTTTTTATCGGTTAATATCTAGTTAAGGTTTCCTTCGTTAATCGGTTTTATCGGTTAATTTTAACCATATCTAGTTGAGGGTTCTTCGTTACGAGCGTAGCCGGTTATTGTAACCATTCTACATGTCGTTGCTTACGGTTTCGTGATTGCAGGAACATATTGAGTTATGATAACCATTTATAGAGGTATTTCTTTGATACTAAGATATTTAGTTCTCAGGCATTGTTGCCATCTGGATTAGTTGTTGTCCCTTTGTTTTCGATGGTTTAGAAGTGCTCATGATGACTAAATTACGCAGAGATCAACATCGATAACAAGCGATAATATAATATGGGGTTGGAATGTGTCTCTTCTCGGTGAACGACTTTTTGTTTTTATTGGATGTTTTGTTGCAGCTTTTATCGCCATTAATTTTTCATGTGTAAAGAAAGGAACAAATAACGTGTTTTATGGGAGTGAAAAAGTCGGTCTTTGAAGCTTTCCATCAACTTCACTTTTACTTTCTCTGGTGTTCTTTACACACCTACTCATTTTATTCTTTTAGGGAAAGTTAAAGGTATTGTGCTGTTTCCTTCATTATTTTTACGTGAGTTAATTTATTATCTAAAAACAACGAATGTATAAATATATATATGCTGTGATTATGTTTATTTTCAGTGCAGTTAAATTTCCTGGGTCTTTAGTTGAAAATTTAAATGATTATCTTATGTAAAAAATTTATTTTTGCCTTACGTATTCTAGACTGAACGTAGATATCTACAATCTTCTTCTGATGGCCTCATATGTTATATAGAGGTCATCGTATGTGCAGAATGCTATACAATGGTCCTTCCAGCCGGATAATTATTTCCTTTATTTTTTTTATTTTTTTCTAGCATTCTCTTATGGCAGCTACCATTTTATCGGTTAATTTTAACCATATCTAGTTAAGCTTTTCTTCATTAATAGGTGTTATCAGTTAATTTTAACCATATCTAGTTGAGGGTCCTTCGTTAGGAGCGTAGCCGGTTATTGTAACCATTTTACATGTCGTTGCTTACGGTTTCGTGATTGCAGGAACATATTAAGTTATGACAATCATTTGTAGGGATATTTATTTTATACTAAAAGATATTTAGTTGTCAAGCATTGTTGCCATCTGGCTTAGTTGTTGTCCCTTTGTTTTCGATGGTCTAGAAGTGCTCATGATGATTAAATTACGCAGAGATCAACATCGATAACAAGCGATAATATATAGAGTTGGAATGTGTCTCTTCTTCGTGAACGACTTTTTGTTTTTATTGAATGTTTTGTTGCAACTTTTTTTTCGCCATTAATTTTTCATGTGTAAAGAAGGGAACAAAAATAATGTCTTTTATGTTAGTGAAAATGTCGGTCTTTGAATCTTTCCATCAACTTCACTTTTACTTTCTCTGGTATTTTTACACACCTACTCATTTTAGTCTTTTAGGGCAAGTTAAAGCCCTTGCTCTGTTTTGTTCATTATTTTTAAGTACAATAATTTATTAAGTACAGACCAAAGACATTCAGATATAATAGCCAATATATTAAAGAAGCCACAACAACAATTAAAGTATACGAAGGAACACAATAAATTCAAATAAATAGAGGCATAAGACAAGGTGACACAATATCACCGAAACTTTTCAATCAGTCTCTGGAAGATATTTTTAAAACATTAGAATTTGAAGAAAAAGGTATAAAAATTTGTGGACAACGCTTGAACCACCTAAGATACGCTGATGACATCGTATTGATAACCGATAAAAAAGAAGAATTGTTTGAAATGATGAAAGAAATGGACATAGAAGCCGAAAAGATAGGCTTTAATATGAATTAGAGCAAGACCAAAATCATAACAAATACATATGAGCACATCACAATGAGGATCGGACAAGATGAAATAGAACAAGTTCACGATTATAATATATCTGGGTCAAATTATAAAATTTAACAAAGAAAACCAAACAGCAGAGATCAAAAGACGAGTTAGACTGGCATGGGAGGCATTTAGCAAATTCAGCTACATCCTTATAAACAAAAGATATCCACAAAATCTTAAGACCAAGGTATACAATCAATGCGTACTCCCTGTTCTTACTTACGGTTCCCAAACATGGACGTTTACAAAAGCAAACATGAACAAGATCATAAAAACGCAAAGAGCAGTGGAAAGGCAAAGAGCAGTGGAAAGGCAAACGTTGCACTTAAGACCAATGGATAAAAAGAGAAACGAGTGGATAAGAGAGAAAACTAAAGTTAGGGATATTAGGCAAGAAGTTGCAAAATTGAAATGGAGATTTTCCGGACACTTTATAAGACAAAAAGAAGACCGATGGAACAAAATTCTCATAAATTGGAGATCGTGGGAATATAAACGAAGCAGAGGAAGGCCACAAATGAGGATGGGCAGATGATGCCAAGAAGAACGTGGGCTCTTTGTAGATAACTGTAGCGACAAACAGAGAAGAATGGAAAAGGATTGGGAAGGCCTATGTCCAAAGATAGAGCGAAGAAAGCTAATTAGAAAGATTAGATAGAAAGACGTTAATTTATTATTTAAAAACAACGAAGTTATAAATATCTATATGTTGTGTTTTTGTTTATTTTTATTGTGGTTAAATTTCTTGTGCTCCTTGTTGAAAATATGAAAATTATATTTTTCTGTATCACCTTATGTAAAAATTAGCATATTTTTAATTTTTAAACTAAATACAGATATTGCGAGAAGGATATTACAATAGACATAGGAGGAAAAGTCCTGCAACAAACAGACAACATTAAATATATCTCTTTAAAAAATAACTGAATACAGATCTCTAACAAGATAAGAAGAAAGATAGAGCCATGTCATCAAACAGAGAAAAAAAAATACAGATGCTGAAATTAAAAGAAGAACACAACTTGCATGGGCCACTTTCGATAAGCTAGCATATACCTTGAAAAACACCTCCATTTCTATAAAATTAAAAAAAAAGTTAAGTAAGTCTTCAACCTAATAGAAAGATTAATAACATTGAAAAATATTAAAAATATTACTAAAAGATTTTTAATTGAAAACCTATTGGTCCATTTCCCTGGTAACACCTCCATATATTCTAAAAATTGCAAGTCAGATGGATGCTGAAGCGAAGAAGACAAGAGGGAATTCAAAAAATTTACAATTCACGACCCCGTCTGTTCAGCTGGTAAATTTCAACGGAAAATGGACCTATTTACTCAAAGGAGTAAAGACCAATAGAAAAATAAAATAAAAATTCCATTTTTATTTAGTCCCAATGCGAAATCAAAACCGTCTTATTTTTCACTTAGAACAGGGAGCGCAGACCAGCACTATAAATCGATGGGGATAAGCTTTCGTGATTTTGTCACTTCGAACAGAGAGCAGCAGGCCTACGCCTCTCTGATGATGACTCCAAATAGAGTCAAAAATCGTCGATTTAGAATGCTGGTCTGCGCTCCCTGATCTAAGTGAAAAATAAGACGGTGCTGCCTTAGCATTGCGATTGAATAAAAATAAATTTTTTATTTTATGTATTGGTCTTTGCTCCTTTGAGTAACTAGGTCCATTTTCCGTTGGAATTTACCAGCTGAACAGACGGAGTCGTGAATTGTAAATTTTTTGAATTCCTTCTTATCTTCTTCGCTTCAGCATCCATCTGGCTTGCAATTTTTAGAAGCCGTGGAGGTGTTACCAGGGAAATGGACCAATAAGTTTTCAATTAAAAATCTTTTAGTAATATTTTTAATATTTTTCAGTATTATTAATGTTTCTATTTGAAACCGACTCCATAAACGTCAGTTGCAATGCGGGGATAAGCTTTCGTGATTTTGCCACTTCGGGCAGAGAGCAGCAGGCCTACGCCTCTCTGATGATGACGACAAATAGAGTCGAAAATCGTCGATTAAAAATGCTGGTCTGCGCTCCCTGTTCTAAGTAAAAAATAAGACGGTTTTGCCTTCGCATTGCGACTGAATAAAAATGGAATTTTTATTTTATTTAAAAAAATAGTGTATATGTATAACACATACGTATACTACCAGTTTGTACCTACGGATTGGAGGCCATAGACTTTGCCAAGAAATCTATTAAAAAAACTAGAATCAACCCAAGGGACAATGGAAGGAAACATGCTGGGAATATCACTTAGAGACAAGATTAGAAATACCAAGATAAGACGTAGAACGAAGATAAGGGATATCGTGGAAGAAATTACAAAAATAAAATAGCTCTGGGTCGGGCACGTGACCGGATATGATAACAGGTGGACACGGGGAATCCTAGAATTAAAAGCAATGAGGACTACAAGAAGCTTGGGAGGACCTCAAAAAACAGATGACAAAATAGCAGTGACAGGTAAACAGTGGATTAGATTAAAGCAAGATAGAGAAATGTTGAAGCAATTGGCACAGACCTACATCCAAGAGTGGATAGAAATTGGTTGATGGAGAAGAAGACACAAGATCACTGGCATCAAGGAAATGATATTAGAGAAAAAAGCTGTGCTCCAGGATATTGTCACTCATGCTATTCAGTCATTTGATTACGATTACAATTAGAAAAACCGAAATAGAACTGTATAATGTATAATCCCTCTGGGGCTCAGTGGAGAACGTTTTTCAGATGGAAACACCAATAGCGATACTAGGGTATTTTTACCCCGGGAGAACTTTTGAACACTGACTGGTTACTGGTACACGTTTAGTTGAAGACTGATGAAGACTCTATTTGAAGTTACATCTTGACAGCTTGAGTTGATTCTTGAGAATGATTCTAAATGAGTATACTTTCTCAGCGGTGGCACTTAGTATTGGTGTCAAGCCACGCGCTGAGTATATTTACAAATATTGAGAACAAAGAAATATATTTGATCATCAAATTAAATAATGCAATTGCCCGAATTATTGTTTACAATTTACAATTCGTGTACTAAATTAGAAACCCGTACATGTATTATACAATAACAAATTGGCTCATGTGATATACGGGGTGATAAAAATATACTGTTCAATATCGTATATGAATAATGAATGTTTGATATTGGACAAGAACATTAATTTGCTTATAGGGAGAGGTTTTCATTATTAACCCGCCATTACACGCGCTATGAGGGAATCCCTCACCATATTTGTTTATAACCAATGAAATTGTGTAAACTAATACGACAACCTTAAGCACCCAGGAATGCCTTTAGCATAGTTCATGAGAGGGTATGAAAAAGTTATAGAATATTTCAGGCGTTCAGTGTGCTGTGTGATAGTTGAAAGAAGAGATATCACTCTTCAAGTGAGGGAATTCCTCACTGCGCGTGCAATCACAGTGAAATCACGTTTCTATTATCTCAAAGAAACTTTGCAGGTTTTTATTTAATATTTAGGTAGGTTTAATTAAAATATTATTGTTTGAATTAGGTTAGGAACAGTGGCACACCGAGGGGGGTTTGGGGGTTAAAATCCCACCCAGAGCATATAGAAATATATATAAAAGAAAGTAGGAAAATGTAACTTGTGTTTCACAAATAATACAAAAAACTTTCGGTGCCCAAGCAAACCACCCTCCCCCCAGAGGAAAATTCTAGGTGCGCCACTGGTTAAGAATCCATTTTTAAATTTACCTATTCTAATTGGGAAATAAGCCAAAATTTAATTTGAAAATTGATTTTATTGATGTTTCGAATTCCACCTCGGACGTCGTTATCAAAATACAAAATATTAATAGTTAATTACATAAATTCCACAACGAAATAGCTTCAGAACAGTTGTTAATTTTAATTTGAATTTTTAGTAAAATGAATTCGCGTAAAGAACGTTAATTTCTTCAGTGGCCAGCTGAAATTGAAAATTAGGAAAACTTGCTTTTGATTTATATTATTTTTACTTTTGTTTTGTTAAATTAATAAAAAAAAATTGGTTTACGAGACTTTCTATAATATGTGAGTACAAACCATTTTATATTTATACATGTTGACATTCATTCTTCCTCGAAATAAGTCGAATTTATGTAGGTGAGGGCGACGCTCATACGCGTGCAACCACGTCACAATAGAAGACGCGTGTAACGGCGGGTTAATAGGATTCCAAAGCTTTTTATGTAGCAATAAACAGTTACTTGGAATTGCCATTGTTGAAAGCCGTCGTTCGAATGCTTATTAATGTTCTTATTTAACGTTTTTTAAACAGTTAACAAGAAGCTTAGAAATATATTTTACTATACTTATTATTCTCATTGCGTAAAATTACCCTTTATGCCTAGTTTCTTTATCTCTTATTTTCTAAAAGTATATCTTAGTGAATAATAGCTATCAGAATTATAGAATAACCACAGAAGAAAAGAAAAGCTTTCATTTAAAGCCGATGTTGGAAAATAGCATCTTTTTATTATTGTGCAGTCGAGAAAGTTCCTCATTTGTTTGGTCGCTTCTGTTTTCATTTTTCCGCAAAATATAGTTATCTTTACAATTACGTAAAGGAAAAAATTTAATAAAGAAATTGTGTAATAAAATATACATTTTTAAAAGACATTTCAGCAAAATTGCAGAAATCTAATAGTTTATTATGCAATGTTATATAGACTATATTAATTTGAAACGTGACATATTAGAAAGAAATGTCGAGGGGGTCGATTTTTAAATTTGGTTTTGCTTATATATTTTAGAGATAATTATGTCACCATGGTTTCGTAACGACGTCATCAATTTGTTTTTTAAATAAGAACATATATTTTTTGTCTTAAAATTAAATTCGACAATAAAATTTTATGAACTACTATACTGCCAGTACTGCCTTCAAGTAGTTTTTGTAGTCAAATAATTAGTTGGACAGTGACAGAAAGTCAACCTTGCAACTAAACATTTCAACAGATGCGCTACATGGGAATTGAAGCTCTAAAAGTTTTTTTCTAGAGCTTTATTCTAGTAAGCAAAGGTTTGTTTATTACCAAGAAGTGAGGGAATCTCAATTTTAGTATCTTATTTAATTTAATATGCCATATTATGGCGAATACTAAAAGAAATAGGCGTACCAAAACACCTAATTTCTCCTATAGTCCAGGAACCGACATTTTTCACCTCGCAATTTTTACAGAATGGATCGATTTGCTTGAAAATTTAAAAATCAGTAGTGAATAGTCCAAAGATCAAAATCTACATGATGCCGAAAGGCGCTTTTATCATGGGGGTGGTTGCCACCCCATCTCGTGGGTGGAAACTTTTTATTATATTTGGCCACAAAAGTTGATAAAAACGTTCATTCTAAGCTAAAAATGTTTTATACATTTTATTGATAAAATTAATGGTTTTCGATTTATTCGCTATCGAAAGTGTTAGTTTTATACTGAAATGTGTTTATACTGAAATGATGGCATCTCCTGGGGTAAAATGTTCCGGAAGTAAAATGAGCCTCCATTCGGATCTCCGGGTGAGGACTATCTCAGGGGGAACACCATTACAGGTTAGAAAAATCAGGATAGGGTCTTGGAATCTTGGTAGTCTTACAGGTAAGAGTCTGGAGTTAGTGGATGCGCTCAAACGAAGAAGAGTTCAAATTGCTTGTATTCAAGAAACTAGGTGGAAAGGACAAAGGGCGAAAGAACTAGGTGATGGATATAAATTGTGGTATGTAGGGAGTAGTAACACTAGAAATGGAGTTGGTATAATTGCTGATAGTGAAATGAAAGATAACGTAGTAGAAGTTGTAAGAACGAGTGATAGAATGATGTCAGTGAAATTTGTAATTGATAAAGAGGTATTGAATGTTGTGTGTGTGTATGCTCCTCAAACAGGTCTGGGTGAGAATGAAAGAAGAGCTTTCTATGATCAATTGGGAGACATACTGAGTGATATTCCAGCGGAGGAGAAAGTTATAATAGGAGGTGATTTCAATGCACATGTGGGCCAAGCCAAGACAGGATATGAAACAATACATGGGGGATTAGGCTTTGGAACTAGAAATGAAGCTGGAGATGACATGCTAGAATTAGCAACAGCATTGGATATGGCGATTGTTAACACATTCTTTAAAAAGAGAGAAACTCAACTTATTACCTACAAAAGTGGACAACATCAATCCCAAATAGACTACTTCATGATAAGGAAAGAAGACATACGTGAATGCAAGGACTGCAAGGTAATAGTTAGTGAGACAGTAAGCCAACAACATAAGCTGCTTGTTCTGGACATCGAAGTAAAAAGCGAAACTAAACAAAAATATCGGAGAGGACCACAAAAAATCAAGTGGTGGATGCTAAAAGATGAGAAGGAAGGTCTATTCAGGGAAAGAATAGTAGAAAAAATATGTTGGAACATGAAAGGAAGCCCTAACACAATTTGGACAAAAATGGCCAATATTATTAGAGAGACCGCTATTGAAATACTTGGGAAAACGTCAGGAAAGAAGTTTGAAGATAAAGAGACTTGGTGGTGGTCAAATGAAGTACAAGGAAAAATAAAAGAGAAGAGAAAATTATATAAAAAGTGGCAAGAAACCAGATCGGACATAGATCTTCAAAACTATATGGTCGCCAAAAAGGAAGCGAAAGTAGCAGTAGCAAAAGCTAAAGCAGAAGCGTATTCAAACCTATACGATCAACTTGATACCAGGGAAGGCGAAACGAAGATATATAAAATAGCCAAACAGAGAGCAAAGAAAGCAAAAGATTTTAATCAGATTAGATGTATCCGAGATGAAAATAATAAAATACTAGTTCACGAAAGCGATGTCAAAAAGAGATGGAGAAAGTACTTTGACAGCTTATTAAATGAAGAATTTGACAGACAGCCTGTAGAGTCAACGGAGACAGTAGCAGCAATGGTCACCAAAATAACCAATGAGGAAGTGGCTCAAGCGCTTCAAAAAATAAAGAAAGGAAAAGCGGTAGGACCAGATGATATTCCTGGGGAAGTATGGAGAGCATTGGGAGAGACAGGAACAAGGTGGCTAGCAGGTCTATTTAATAGAATTATGGAAGTTGGACAAATGCCAGACGAATGGAGAAGCAGTATACTGGTACCTGTTTACAAAAACAAGGGAGATATACAACAATGTACAAACTACAGGGCTATAAAACTGCTTAGCCACACCATGAAAATATGGGAAAGAGTAATTGATAGACGGATACGTGAAGAGACCGAAATATCCGAGAATCAGTTTGGCTTTATGCAGGGTAGATCAACAACAGATGCAATTTTCACTATAAGGCAGTTGATGGAAAAATACAGGAGTAAAGAAACAAACGCTCATATGGTATTCATTGATCTTGAGAAAGCATATGATAGAGTTCCTCGAGAGATTCTGTGGTGGGCACTCAATAAGAAAGGAGTCCCTGGTGAATATGTAAAGATTGTGAGGGATATGTATGAGAGAGTAACGACTAGTGTTAGGACAGGTGTGGGAGAGACTGATAAATTTCATGTGAAAGTAGGATTGCATCAAGGTTCTGTGCTTAGTCCGTATTTATTCTCATTAGTTTTGGACCAGATAACAGCGAAAATACAGGGTAACATTCCATGGTGCTTAATGTATGCTGATGATGTCGTGTTAGTAGGAAATAGTGAAAGAGACTTAGAACAAAAACTGGAACAGTGGAGACAAGCTCTGGAGGAAAAAGGTTTAAAACTTAGTAGGACAAAAACAGAGTATTTGGAATGTTCATTTAAAGATGGAGCTACTACAAATAAAATGGTATCTTTGGATGGTGAAATGATTGTAAAAAGCAATAGTTTTAAGTACCTAGGATCGGTATTACAGAGTAATGGAGAAATAGATGGAGATGCATGCAGTAGAATTAGGGCTGGATGGATGAAGTGGAAAGAAGCGAGTGGTGTGTTGTGTGACAGAAAAATTCCAATGAAGCTGAAGGGAAAATTCTTTAAAACAGCCATAAGACCAGCTATGATGTACGGAACTGAATGTTGGGCAGTGAAAAAGAAAGAGGAACAGCGAATGCATGTGGCGGAAATGAGAATGCTTAGATGGATGAGTGGAGTGACAAAGAAGGATAAAATTAGAAATGAGTATATTAGGGGAAGTCTAGGTGTGGCACCAATTGATGCCAAAATGAGAGAGCATAGGTTAAGATGGTTTGGTCATGTTCAACGTCGAGACGTTAACCACCCAATACGAAGAATAGCTGAAGTGCAGATTCCTGGAAGGAGTAGGAGAGGAAGACCAAAGAAGACCTGGGGGGAGACGATAAGGCAGGACATGTTGGTAAAGGGGATTAACATTGATATGGCCCAAGATAGAATTGTGTGGAGAAATGCAATTAGGGAAGCCGACCCCGCATAGGGATAAGGCAAAGAGAATGATGATGAAAGTGTTAGTTTTATATCGAAAAAATCAATGTGTTTCGATAATACTCATTTATGATTCCTCAATTTTTGCCGTAGAAAAAATTTTTTCAAACCAAGTTCTTGGGAATTAAATAACCTACAATTTCATATTGAAACATTTTTTCGTATCTCTGATGCTAATCTTTCTATTCGGAAGAAAATGGCATTTTTTACCAAACTCCAAAAAATCGTTATTCGCTTTTAACTCCAATTTTTTTTAAGCTAATCATTCTAAGCCAGTCAAACTTCTAGAATCTATTAATAATACACAAACAAAGAATAATATAAATAAGGCCAATGAATAAAAACACCGCTAACTGACATTATTATGCTTCCAATTGGATTTAACATTTTTTTTTTCAAAAAAATATATTGATTTTTTAACTGTAACTTTTTTATTTTTTATCTTAAAAAGTTTGGTAAAAAAGAATTTTTATTAGTAAAAAAGAAATATTTTTAAAATCCTCAGTCGCAAAAAGAGTTGACTTTGAAAGGGTTGGTAAAGGTGGTTTTTGCATGTTATTACAAGTTCTAATTGTCAATAGATCACTCAATTTTTGCCGTAGAAAAAATCCAGATGCTTGGGAATTAAATAGCCTACAATTTCATATTTAAACATTTTTTCGTATATCTGATGCTAATCTTTCTAATCTGAAGGAAAGGCAATTTTTTTCCAAACTACAAAAAATCGTTATCCGCTCTTAACTCCATTTTTTTTAAACTAATCATTGTAAGCCGGTCAAACTTCTAGAACCTATTAATAATACATAAATAAAGAAGACCAAATAAGGTCAATGACTAATTTAAAATAGGGTGGTGATTAGGAGGTTGCTCCCGATCACTTTTTCGCTGAAAAAAATAGGGACTGACATTCTTTTCATTATGTCACTTAATTTTTGAGCTAGAAACTATTTTTTTATTTCTGGAGATAGATATTTTTAAATACTTTAAACTAGTTTAAACAAGTTATACTCGAAAAATGCATAGTTTTCCCGTCTTTTGACTTTAAAACTACAATATTTAGCATTTGACGAAGAAGAGCTAACATATAATAAATAAAGTATAGCTCGATTACTATTGGGCTTAAAGAAAATTAAAAAAAAAAAAGTTTTTTTACTTTTTTAAAAGGTATATTTTTGTTAAGTAAAGTTGTTTTGATAAAACGAAAATTTTGGAGTTATTAGCAGAAAACTTATTAAAAATATTGACTTTTTCGATACAAAACTAACACTTTCGATAGCGAATAAATCGAAAACTATTAACTTTATCAAAAAACTGTATAGAACGTTTTTTGCTTAGAATGAATGTTTTTACCAACTTTTGCGGTTAAAATATAATAAAAAATATCTACCTACGAGATGGGGTGGCAACCACCCCCATGGTAAAAACGCCTTTCGGCATCATATATATTTTGATCCTTAGACTATCTACTATTTACTCTCAAATTTTCAAGCAAATCGATCCATTCTGTAAAAATTGCGAGGTTTTGTCCTATTTTAAGCTTCATTACTTGGACTATTAGAACTGAACTATATGAACACATTACTGATCAGTTAAATTGTTTGATACACTTTCAAACAAAAAAAATTCATCCAGAACGAGGTATCAGACAAGGATGTCTACGTTCACAATTATTCAATATACAGTATGATGCAAATGAAAGGAATAAATTCGTTATTTCGTAAACCGACGGAAAATACCGAAACAGGTCGATTGTTATTCTAAAATTGTGATTTATTGGAATACATACCAAACTAGTGACGTCATCAATTTGGGCGTGATGACATAATCAACGATTTTTTAAAATAAGAATAGGGGTCGTGTGATAGCTCATTTGAAAGACTGTTAGATTGTCTGTTCAGTATTATAAAAAATGACATAAATATTTATGCGGAATGTCCAAAAACTTTTTTTTTATTAAATTAATTGACACAAAAAGAAGAATGTATGTAATTTGTTTAATTAAAAATACATATTTTACTGCTATCAAAAAACAGAAAAAAACGATTATGTTCATGTTCAAGCTGCTACCCACATGCCTCTTGGCTGTTTATTTTTCAAATAAACATTTTTTTTTTCTATTTTATGACAGCAGTAAAATATGTATTTTGAATTAAATAAATTACATACTGTTATGATCTGCTTCTTATTAATTTTATATTAATTATTATTTATTTGATTAATTATTTAATTGTCGCAAATCATACATAAAAATTGAATAAAAAATCTCAGGGTGCCTTTTTTATACTATAAAAAAAATCCAAATTATCTCACGTTATACTTATCTTCTTTCGTGGGTTCAGTATCTCTGAGTTGATCCTAATCGGGATAAAATAGGGAAAAGAAACAAAACAAAATATTAAAATAAAAATACAGAATTGTCTTTTATTTATCAAAAATCAATACTCTGAAATCTAGCGACTCTAAAAACCTGTGGACACAGATGTCCGAATGAAATTTTTACCACTTAAATTTATTATAGTTAAAAAAAACAATTTATCGGTTTGTTCCCGATGACTTTGGTAAAACAAACTAAACAAAACAAATTTATGTATTTGTAAGATTACCTATATTTACTATTTACTTTCTGAAATATTGGAATTTTAATTCATATGCCTTTTACTCAAAAATTTAGTTTCCGAACATAAAAATCTCTTTCACATAAATTGACTGACCTTTTACTTCACTCAATCTGATGTCTTCTCGTGACCCAAAAACAGCTCTCCCTCGTTGACTATGTTAAAGGCTACTCATCAAAGCCCTCTTCGTTCTCCATCTTCAAAACTATCAGCATACCAGCACCAATTCTCCAACAAGCCGGGCCTCTTTTGACACGTACTCGATTTCAACAAAACTCCAAAAATTCTCTGCTCTCCTTCTCACAATAATACAGAATCAAAGAGGTATTTCGTCTCAATTTGATCTGTCTCTCGTTCCACTTTTCAACACTATTCTCCACTATCAAACAGCCACTGGTATCTGCTAACTATCTATCCAAGAAAACGTCGAACCGCTCCTTAGCGATGCCAAAAACATAATGACTTCTCTTTCAAACTCTCTCAATCATCCAATCCATTTTTCTCCTTCCACATTTCCAATAATCAGAAACAATCGGCTTTTTCATTCGACAAACAAAACAGTCACCTTCAAAATTATTCCGATCATCCTAATTACTTTCTGAGAACTATCTAATATTTACTCGTGTTGAAACAAAAATACTAAAATTCCAAACTTTCTCCATAAAACCACTTTTCTAGAAATTGATAATTACTTCTAAACTAAACAATCTTTTTCCATTTTAAATCTAAATACATCGTTATTTTCACTTTAATTATTCACAAAAGTCTTTAATGGTTCATCGGAAAGCTCATTAAAAGAGAAATCTACTTACATCCAAACTACATTCTAATAAATATTTATAGCTCAATATACAGGGTGTATCAAATTTATGTGCCCGCGTTATTTAAAAAAAATTTAATTTAATTTTTATTTTGCTTTTGATTGATAAAATGCAAACACAATAACATCCCCGCCTTGTTTTGAGATAAAATCAGTATAGATAAGTGCAACAAAAAAAAAAATGATTTTCTCTCGACAACAACACTTTTCTATTGTGTCAAAATATTGAGTCCCACCTGAAAAACAATTGCTTTCTTTTTCCCAGTGTCTGTACTTAGATGGGATATGGTAAGTTTTCGATCGAAAATTTCCTAAGTTTTTAGTCTCAAATGAATTTTCATACTTTTTGGCTACTCTGTTTTCTTCATTTATTAAATTTTCACATTCCCTCAATATTCCACGCAGTTCCTTCTCCTTTTCTTCTCCACATATCAATTTTATTTCTTCTTTTTTCTTCTTAATCTCTCAGTTTTTTCATCACGATCTTGACATTTATCTTTATCCTCTTCGTCTTCATAGGAATATTCCCTCCATGATTTAAGCTCATACCAAAACGAATAAAAGTGTTCCACCTCTTCCTTTGTCGAATTTTCAGTTCCTAATTTGGGCACCCATGTTTTTTCCGACCATCGGGAGTTTAAGTCAATATAATACGTAACCGCTTTATAAAAGTCTTTTTTTATATCACTAGTACAAGGTAGATCATTGTCGAATTGTGGATCAAAAGAATCGTACGCTCTTCTCCTACTTATATTTCCTATAGTTTCATAAACCATTGTTATACAGGTAACACAGTCATCATCTGTTTTGATTTCTTCCCCTAGCGCTTTATGTTTGTCAGGATGTTGCTTTAAGACTTTCTTCCTGTAGGCAGTTTTGATAATGTCATCTGTTGCTTTGTATTTTATATTTGGGATACCTAGGACTTTGTAACGATCTTGTGACTTCCATTCTTTAGGGTCTAAACTTCTCAAATATTCTACATCATCTTCATAGTCCACGTTTTCTGGAGTTATTTCTTCCTCTTTGTCCTCTTTTGGAATATCAACTTCTAGTTCGATTAAGGGATGTTGCACAAAACGAAGTTCAGGTTCTCCTCCGCCTACATTTTCGTAAATAAAATAATATCTCAGCGCGACTGCTGTGCAAATACCACTTTTTTCAATTCTGGCTTCTCCCCTGTTTACTTGTTCTTCAAATAACACAGTTTCAAAGGTATCTCTTTCGCCTTCTTTTTCTATTCTGATCTCTTCTTCTTCTGGGCTCATCTCATCTTTTGAGGAATCCCAAGCTTCATTTTCCTGTGTCAATCTTCTTTCTTTTTTTCTTCTTCTGGGCTCATCTCTTTTTTCGAGGAATCCCAATCTTCATTTTCTTTTGACAATCTTCTTTCTTCTTTTTCTTCTTCTGGGCTCATCTCTTTTTTCGAGGAATCCCAATCTTCATTTTCTTTTATCCATCTTCTTTCTTCTTTTTCTTCTTCTGGGCTCATCTCTTTTTTCGAGGAATCCCAATCTTCATTTTCTTTTATCAATCTTCTTTCTTCTTTTTCTTCTTCTGGACTCATCTCTTTTTTCGAGGAATTCCAATCGTCAATTTTCTTTGTCACTCTTTTTTCTTCTTTTTCTTCTTCTGGGCTCATCTCTTTTTCGAGGAATCCCAGGGGTCATTGTTTTTATTTATCTTCTGTTGCTTTCTCCTCTTTCTTCTCTGTCCTTGCTTCATTGCCAAATTCATTTCCACCGTTTGTTTTTTGTCAAAATTATCCTTTTTCCGTTTCTCATGTTCCTTGTCCGATTCCAGAATGTCCTGTTCTTTTTCTTTTGCTTGTTTTGTTTCCTGTTGATTGTTATCCATTTTTTGTTGTGTTTCCTTCATCGTTTTGTTTCTTCCTGATTTTCTTGCATTTTATCCATTTTATCCAATTTCTTTGATGTTTCTTCCTGATCTTTATCCCTTTTATTTAATATTTCGTCCCATCTTTGTAACTGGAGTTCCATCAGTTGTATTACTTTATCTATTCCTGATAATTCCTGTTGTTCTGATGCCATGATTGTTGTTTCGAAAATGTCTTCCTGTTCTTCCTGTTTTTTGTTTTCTTTGCTTTTGCTCCTGGTTGTTATCGACATGTAGTTAAAATTTATCCCCACCTAATATGAAATTCGAAAATACCTTGTATGCTCTCGAGACGAAAATTTTTCTCTCCCCAAATATAATCAATTTATCCGCTAAATTTTTAAATATTTCAAAATTCAAATCAATCAAACATAAAATAAATATGTAAAAACTGTACCTAGATAAAAAATTAAGTCAAACAAATATTTCAAAAATTTTAAATATCTCAACTTTTTCCGACGGACAAATAAATTTTCCTTCACCTGTTTTTCCGTTTCCTATTCCCTTCAAATTCACAACCAGAGATACTTTAATGCTCCACGTTGGGCGCCATGTTGTTATGATCTGCTTCTTATTAATTTTATATTAATTATTATTTATTTGATTAATTATTTAATTGTCGCAAATCATAAATAAAAATTGAATAAAAAATCTCAGGGTGCCTTTTTTATACTATAAAAAAAATCCAAATTATCTCACGTTATACTTATCTTCTTTCGTGGGTTCAGTATCTCTGAGTTGATCCTAATCGGGATAAAATAGGGAAAAGAAACAAAACAAAATATTAAAATAAAAATACAGAATTGTCTTTTATTTATCAAAATCAATACTCTGAAATCTATCGACTCTAAAAACCTGTGGACACAGATGTCCGAATGAAATTTTTACCACTTAAATTTATTATAGTTAAAAAAAAACAATTTATCGGTTTGTTCCCGATGACTTTGGTAAAACAAACTAAACAAAACAAATTTATGTATTTGTAAGATTACCTATATTTACTATTTACTTTTTGAAATATTGGAATTTTAATTCATATGCCTTTTACTCAAAAATTTAGTTTCCGAACATAAAAATCTCTTTCACATAAATTGACTGACCTTTTGCTTCACTCACTCTGATGTCTTCTCGTGACCCAAAAACAGCTCTCCCTCGTTGACTATGTTAAAGGCTACTCATCAAAGCCCTCTCCGTTCTCCAGCTTCAAAACTATCAGCATACCAGCACCAATTCTCCAACAAGCCGGGCCTCTTTTGACACGTACTCGATTCCAACAAAACTCCAAAAATTCTCTGCTCTCCTTCTCACAATAATACAGAATCAAAGAGGTATTTCGTCTCAATTTGATCTGTCTCTCGTTCCACTTTTCAACACTATTCTCCACTATCAAACAGCCACTGGTATCTGCTAACTATCTATCCACGAAAACGTCGAACCGCTCCTTAGCGATGCCAAAAACATAATGACTTCTCTTTCAAACTCTCTCAATCATCCAATCCATTTTTCCCCTTCCAGATTTCCAATAATCAGAAACAATCGGCTTTTTCATTCGACAAACAAAACAGTCACCCTCAAAATTATTCCGATCATCCTAATTACTTTCTGAGAACTATCTAATATTTACTCGTGTTGAAACAAAGATACTAAAATTCCAAACTTTCTCCATAAAACCACTTTTCTAGAAATTGATAATTACTTCTAAACTAAACAATCTTTTTCCATTTTAAATCTAAATACATCGTTATTTTCACTTTAATTATTCACAAAAGTCTTTAATGGTTCATAGGAAAGCTCATTAAAAGAAAATCTACTTACATCCAAACTACATTCTAATAAATATTTATAGCTCAATATACAGGGTGTATCAAATTTATGTGCCCGCGTTATTTAAAAAAAATTTAATTTAATTTTTATTTTGCTTTTGATTGATAAAATGCAAACACAATA
Source organism: Diabrotica virgifera virgifera (assembly GCF_917563875.1). Classification (NCBI taxonomy): domain Eukaryota; kingdom Metazoa; phylum Arthropoda; class Insecta; order Coleoptera; family Chrysomelidae; genus Diabrotica; species Diabrotica virgifera. The sequence goes on from NC_065448.1 coordinate 57,424,122, forward strand.
ATACATTAGATTACATTCTTTTTGTGTCAATTAATTTAATCAAAAAAACTTTTTTGGACACCCTGTATAATTTTGTCTGTGTGGCCGATTTTATCAACAAGTAAATATTTATTAATTTCATAGTAACGTGGGATGCCAACCGTGATCTCTTTCCTTTTCTATTATATATATTTTCTATTTCTCTTTACCGACGTAAACTGGTGAGGCGTGCCACGCCACGCCCCATTGGATCCCAGCTTAATGCCCTTAGTACATAAATAACTATTTGAGTTATAAATTTTATTTATTGGGACAGTAAATGTTTTTAGTTAGATATTTTTAATTTTTTTATTATTTCAGTTCAAGCTATCAAAAGTGCTCATGATTAGAGGGGAATACTATTTTTGTACAAATCTCGACTAGTATAATGTAAAAACATTCAATGTCACCAGTTGGATATTTTGTTTGTCTCAATTAAAAGTTTTTTAGTATAATAATTACACGTGCATGTGATATTGGTAACTGTAGTCGAAATTGCTTCAAAAACAGATATTATTTTACAAACAAAATTAACAAAAATATATTTTTAGATGCATTTTTTAAGTGTACGACAAATCAAAGAAAAGAAAGAAGAAAAAACTAGGAAAGTGTCTTTAGGATAGATAGTAATGTAAAAAGGCCATTAGTTAAACACAAAAAAATTTACTGAATTACCTATTGAAGTCTTGACAAAACTTGACCTTGACAAGGATTTATGTGATAAGTTCTCATTACAGACATGTAGATTTAGGATTTAAATACAGAATAGATATTGATTCTTTTAAAATAATTATAGGCTACTTATTAGATGGTGGAATTAAATATACAGATATCAAAGATATAGATAAATAGCTAAAAATTAAGGTTAGGATTTTCTCTGAATGAATATTTTATATAAGATATTGGAATAATTAAAAGATACCGAGTAAATTCACTGAATAACTTTACAAATAAGATTTAATTGGAAAATTATATGTCACAATGAAATAGCTGCTGACAGTTATAAAAAAATTAATATAACAACAGATATCGCTAGTTACCGTGTGATACGATGATTTTATGCAGAAATCCCATTGTATTATTCCTTATTTCTTCCCTAAATAAGTTTGGTGATCCATACTTCAAAATTCACATATTGAAACTATAAAACGAGGTCTAGCCTCTAAATTTGACCTAATTATGTCACACGCCACCCATACTCGTTGAATCTCCAACCAAAAATGACACGTAATTTCCCTCTTCCTCAAATTTAAGACTCGGAACACGAAATCAAATTATGAGCTAGGTGCGTATATTACAAATCAACCAGTGATACCAACATAATTAGGTGTGGCGTCGTTGCACGAAATTTTTAATATAAAAGATAATAATTAGAAATGGTTAATTACGCGAAAATTAGAGAAATTAATTAAGAGATCAAGAGAAAATAATTATAAAAATAATTAAAGAGCTAATTTCAAAGAGCTAAACAATTCAACAGTTTTAGAACCTTAACTATTTTGTAATTTCAGTTTATACCGAACTGTTTAATCGAAATTTTGATTAAAATTTTTAAGTTGTGCTGTACTGTATAAGTATAACAGTGATAAAAGGAAACGTACTATACATGGAACACATATTCAAGAAAGCAAGAAAGAGATATCAACGTCTAGTAGTAGGTATACGAGAAATGAGAATCGGGATATGTAAACTGAAAACGAAATTCCGTTCATTCATTATCCGAATAGTAGACATTCTCCCCTGCGGCAACTCTCAGCCTGCCATCGACATTTTTACAGGTAAGGTATACGTAGGATTATTACATTTCTACGGAAACAGGAACTGATCCAAAAGCACACCGCGAAAGAAGTACGGTACGCGGTAATCAAATCAGATTTCCTTGAGCAGCTTCTTCACTCACCTAAAATGGCGGAAAGGCAAAGATGAAATTGAATCAAAATTTTCTTTTGTACCCTAATTTTATTTTCCGAATGTTGTCAGCTAGAAAGAATACACTATGTATAAGTAATATTTAGCTCGGCTTTTATTTTACGCTTCCACCAGGAATCTCTTATAGAACTATTATAAACTAGAGTATGTAATCAGAAGTGTAGAAATTATACCTTTTTCCAACCTGAAAATTTTCATCTGTTTAAACTTTTTTAATCACTTATTATACCAAAGATTTTGTACTAAAACATAACAATAACAGCTCGAGAAAATAATGATTTTGACTAACAGAAATTCCTTATATTTAAAAATAGCAATCTGATTATTTTGATACTTCTCGTCACTTACTGCAGAAATCCCGTTAAGAACGTAGGCGCAAAATTTCGTTCCAATGCTTATTAAATGCATTATTTTTTTTTCGAATCCTGAGAAAAACTAGTAAGTATCCACAAGGAAGAACTTCCTGTAGTTGGCTGTATACCATTAATTACAAGTGAAATTTAATAAAAAAATTTCTTCTTGGTAAAAGGTATATTAGTTTAAAAAGCCCTAAAGGGCTACAAACATATAAACAAAACGTTTTCGCTCTGTAACAAGAGCATCATCAGTGTTAACTAAAATAAGTATAACCATATTAATTAAAGCAAAATGTTAAAGTTAAAATGATGACCAAGGTAAAAGCAAAGTTTGGTTATACTTAAAAGAACATGGTGAGCCAACCAAAAAATACAAAGGTCAAAGCCTTTCAAAAAACAGACAAAAGTCTTATATAAATGAACACATCGAAAACTCCAAAGGATGGATAAAATTCCTAAGGATACGGCCCTAGGGCAACATATGACTCCCACACGTGGTAAGTGGATCAAAAGGTAACTAGGTCATTACGTTATAAGAGTTGGCAGGCAACTAAGAGATGAGACTTCAAAAGCGAATCTGTCTGATGTCAGGACGACAATAGTCAAAGATTGAAGTTTTATGAAATGTTGGTTACGCAGCTACTAAAATTAAAGTTATTTATGGTACAAGCAATGATAACAGCTAACATCAGAGTGTTGGAATTATAAAATTACAAGAACTTAGTGAGAATAAATTATCTAAGATTTATAAAATAATGGGCGAATTTGAAATTCCATAATCATCAATGAGGTGTATATAAATTGATGAAGTAAAGATAGGCAAACCAAAATACAGGAGGTTTGTGTTAAAATTAGATAATTAATATTTGTGAACCAACACAAATGATGGTTGATAAAAAAGGCTACATGAAGATGAGACAAGTGCATAGGGGTTGTGATATCGAATGCTGAGGAATGTTTTAAATGCAAAAAAAACTTGTTTATGGTTAATAGGATATAGATGGATTCAGCACCAATTTAAATGACTGAAAAGGTTGTTTTAAAGCTTAGTCCAAATTTCTTTATTTTGTCCTTTTATGTAAAATAACATCTAGGGCAAAGAATCTGGGCATCTGGCCATCCAATTTTATTAATTTTTCTTTGCCACCTCTTATAACATAATGACCTAGTTACCTTTTGACCCACTTACCACGTGTGGGAGTCATATGTTGCCCTAGGGCCGTATCCTTAGGAATTTTATCCATCCTTTGGATTTTTCGATGTGTTCATTTATATAAGACATTTGTCTGTTTTTTGAAAGGCTTTGACCTTTGTGTTAGGTTTTAATTATGGTATGGACTGTAATTATTTGCGCTGGTATGGATATATTGCATTAAGAAAACTATTTTTAAATTTGAAGTTTATTCTGACAACTTGGTAAAAATTCAATTATTTTTATATGGTTTATCAAGGTGCATGCATCACCATGCAAACATAAATCTTCTTTTTATTTTCTTTTCATCTTCTACGAAACTGTCACATAACAAAAAAAAAGTCAAAAAGTTCCTAACATACTCCCCGCGTTGAAGTACACTTCAAACAAGTACACGACACATAATACACTTGGGAAGTTGTTATAATAGTTAGAGGATCACTGAGATTCTTCTAAAGGCAATTGGGCTAGATGTCTGGAGGATCTGGTGATGATGCCTTTCGAGGTTTTAACTTGAACAACCCTGATTTTTCCATCTTTTCCAGGAAATACCTTCTCTATTCGTCCTAAAGACCATTTACATGGAGGTAAACTTGAATCATGGATAATCACTAAAGCACCTGGATTGAGAGGTTTCGATGAATTCTGGTTCCATTTATAAGACTGGTGCAATTGGCTGACATATTCTTTTGAAAAGCGAGCCCAGAATCGTTGATGAAGTTGCTGAACTTGTTGGAAACGATTAAGTCTGTTTGTAGGAATTGATAGAACATTGGGTTCAGGAAGTGAAGTTAAAGGACGTAATGTCAAAAAATGGGAAGTAGTTAAGGGTTCAAGGTCAGATGGATCTTCTGAACTAGCAAAAAGTGGTCTTGAATTTAAAATACACTCTATTTCGGTTAATAAAGTAAAAAATTCTTCATATATTAAATTAATATTGGTAAGTGTGCGTTTCATATGAAATTTCATTTGTTTTATAGACGATTCCAATAAACCGCCAAAATTTGGGCTATATGGTGGAGAAAAATGCCATGCAATATTTTTAGTTAAAGCAAAATTGTGAATAGTATGGCTATTTGTTTCCAAAAAATGATAAATAGACTTTAATTCTCTATTGGCTGATTTAAAAGTGGAACCATTGTCGGAGTAAACATTAGTGAGAATACCCCTGCGAGATATAAATCGTTTAAAACATGATAAAAAACAGTCAGTTGTCATATCAGTTAATAATTCTAAATGTATAGCTTTTGTAACAAAGCAGACATATATGCAAACATAACCTTTTAGAATTTTGCTTCCTCGTCCCTTTTTCTCCTTTAAAAGGAACGGTCCTGCAAAATCTAATCCCACATTTTCAAAAGGGTGTGATATAGTAATTCGTTCATTAGGAAGTGGACCCATGGTCACTGAAGTATTAGGTGGTTTTACTCGAAAACACTTAATACATTGTCTCACTATTTGCTTGGTTAATACTTTTCCTGATATTGGCCAATACTTTTGTCTGATTAGTGACAATAATAGTTGTGGTCCTGGGTGCAAATAGTTTGCATGGTAATGTGTACATATTAATTTTGTTAAAGCATGAAATTTTGGTAATAGGATTGGAGTTTTTATATTATTTGGTAACATTGTATGTAAAAGTCGTCCTCCTACCTTTAATACATAATTATCTAAAATAGGCGATAAATGAATTAATTTGGATTTTTTATTTAATGGTTTTTTATTTGCCAAGCTAACAATTTCATCTTGAAAAGATTCTGCTTGAACAAGTTTTATTAATATTAAAAAGGAGTCATTTAGTTCTTTTACACTTAAAAGCATGCTATCTGCTCTAGTTTTAGTTTTAATAGATATTGTAAATCTTATAAGATATGCAAATACTCTTTTTAGTTTATGTAAATTTGAAAATCTACTAATAAAATTCGAAATCCAACTTATATGTATATTGGAAGATAAGGTTGTTTTGACTGACTGCTTATGTTCTGGTATTTCTTCTAGTTCTCGAAGTGAATTAATCGGCAAATTATTGGGATGTTGTCTCAAAAAATGTGGCCCATGAAACCAAAGGTTGGATTCAATGAAAGATTCAGGAAGAATTCCGCGACTACCAATATCTGCCGGATTTTCCTTAGTGTTGACATAGTGCCAACTGTTCACAGTGGTGAGAGATTGGATTTTAGCTACTCTATTAGATACAAATACCTGTAGCTGGTGCGGCTCTAGTTTCAACCAACATAATACTATATTTGAGTCAGACCACATATAAATTGGAACATTCACAACTGGTAAGGCTTTTACAACCTTATTAACAAGTTGAGAACCTAAGAGAGCTGCACATAATTCAAGTTTCGGGATTGTTAGTTGTTTGAGAGGTGCAACCTTTGTCTTTGAACATAAAATATGAGAATTGTACTCATTATTTTTACCAACACTGGATATATAAATGCTACTTGCATAAGCTTTAAGAGAATCACAAAAGCAATGGATGCCAATGATTTGACTGTATGGTCCAACAACGGATCTTGGAATACGTAATGAATTTAACTGAGGCAAATGGTTATATAACTGCCTCCAGGATTTATTTAACTCTGGAGGTACAGGTTCATCCCATGGTTTTTGAAGTTAGAACAATTTTTGAATAATTATTTTGGCAAGTATAATAACTGGACTGAGAAGACCCATTGGATCCCAAATTTTAGAAATAATGGATAAAATTTGACGTTTAGTAAATAAAACAGGCATTTCACAAAGTGATATTTTATAACAAAGGAGGTCTTGGCGACTCATCCATTGAATTCCAAGAGTTCTGGTACTCTCAGAGCTTCCAATATCAATGATATTATTGGAAATATCATTTTTATCAATGTGAGTATCAGGAGTATTAGAAATACTGCTGGCTGCAGTATCCATGGAGTCTCTTAACAAATCAGCTGAAAACTTCAGTGGAAGTTTTACTATAAATTGGCTACTTGCGGACCTGGCAGTGCTTTTGTGACATATGTGTTCATATTTATCATCATCTTTCGACCATGGTGTAGAATCTTGCAGTTCTTCCATTTGCCAGAAATGTTTTAACTGGTCATCTTCGGCGATGACTCTGGTGAAGTTACATGACACATGAGTTGTCTGATAGGGAACAACTCCATTTACAATCCAGCCTAAACGTGTCTTTGAAAATTTGCTAAACCTTTTCCCAGGTTGATTTTGCCATCAGTAAGGAGATCCCAGAATAAATTGGCACCAATAATGGCATCCACATTAGTGGATTCATTAAATAAAGGATCAGATAGCTGAATATTAGATGGGATAACAAAATTTGAAGTATCAAAACTAGCTGACGGAATTTGGTTTGAAATGACTGGTACAACATAAAATATGGATGTAATATTAAAGCTACTGAACTTAGACAACAAAGAAATTTGGCATGTCTTTGTGATAACTGACACTACCTGGTTTATACCACTAACAGCAAGGTTAGTTGGAATCAATGAAAGATTTAATTTTTTACAAAAGCTCTCGCTTATCATATTTATCTGAGCGCCACTGTCTAGAAGCGCACGACATGGTATTAATTTATTATCACTTGACCTGACATTAAAAACAACTGTTGACAAAAGAACTTGTTTATTTTGCAAATCTACTATTTGTGCAGATAGCTGGTGAGTTGCCATTGGTGGCATATTAACATTCTGTATACTATTTACTGATGTTTCATATGGCTGGACATTGTTGTCAGAGTCCACTGAAACATGTTGAATGTCATCAAAGTGTATTAAGGAATTATGTTTTAAATGACATTTTAAACATGGTTTTAGTGTACACTCTTGAGCCCTGTGCCCAATTCTTAGGCAATTGTGACACAAATTTAAATCATTAACTTTACCTAATCTGCCTTTGGTATCTAGTTTGAGGAATTGAATACAAGAATATATATAATGATTGCCTTTACAAAAAACACAACCCTTTTTCTGTGCTAAATTTACTTGGACTGCTCTCTTATGACCTTCACGGTTTGTATATTTGTAATTAGAATTGGAATTATTATTATTATTATTGTGATGGGCATTATGAGAACTTTGGTCTTGGATTTCTTCCAAAGTATCTACTATCGTTTTTAAGAAATTAAAGAATTCCATTAAGGTAGGGAGTTCCTCTTTGGTGCGAAACTCTTTCCATTCTCTATAACTCTGTTTATCAAGTTTATCAGAAATAATGTTTATTAACAATAAATCACTTAAGCACTCTTTTGTTATCTGCAAACTTTCAATTGAAGTGACACTATCTGACACAATATCTAACAATTGTCTTAGATGCTTTGGAGACTCTTTATTAATTGACTCTAAACTAAAAATGGTTTTAATGTGTTTGTTTACTAATAACCTTTTATTGTCAAATCTCTGACAGAGAGCATCAAAGGCAGTTTGGTAATAGTCACCAGAAAATTCAATTTTATCTATTATACGTTTTGCATATCCATCCACATATTGTCGCAAAAGCTGAAACTTATGACTGTTTGACAAAGGACTGTTATGAATGACACTAGTAAACGTGGATTTAAATTCTAACCAAGTTTCTAACTCCCCAGTGAAGACTTTGATTTTCATTTTTGGTAACAAAAGGTGACTTAAGGAGTCTACTTGAGGAGTAGAACTCAAACTAGTATCGTGTGAAGACTGAAATGTGTTACTTTCAATATAACCTTTCAAAAAACCCATAGCTTTAAAATACCTATTTTCAAATAATTCATTTTCCTCATACTGTTCTTTTAATTTGTCTTCCGGTGTTAAAATTTCAATTTGCAGTTGAACATCTTGAAATTCTTTTAATAAACTGGCATTCGTTTCATATCTTAGTTGAATTTCTGACAGAGATGGTTTACTACTTGGCGTAGTAGCTTTTATTATATTAACATAAGACTCTAAATTGGTCAGTTTTCCCTTGTAAGAACCCCTTGTTCTTATATGATTGGCTAAAGTCATTTTTTGGCGATTTATGGCAATCCCACAAACTTGTTAGCAAATTAATATTAATGGAAATTAAATTTATTCTATATTAAATCAAAAACAAAACTTCAAAATGCACTGTTTTGCTTAATTCAGAAATAAAAATAGGTTTATGATATAATAGCAAAAAGGACAGACTTATCTTCAAGTTTTGGACGTGGCTTGGTGCACGGTATCTTGAAAATAACGGAATCTATTGGAATTACTTATATCTTCTAGTCTTGGAAGTCGCTTGGTGGACAATAACTTGAAAATATACCAATATATGGTAACTTCAAACCCACTTGGAAACGTGGCTGTTGGCACCTTTCTTAATGAATATATCCTTAATTCGACGATGTAGGACCAAATACGGCTCTAATGACCAAAATGTTAAGTTTTAAATCTGGTATGGACTGTAATTATTTGCGCTGGTATGGATATATTGCATTAAGAAAACTATATTTAAATTTGAAATTTATTCTGACAACTTGGTAAAAATTCAATTATTTTTATATTGTTTATCAAGGTGCATGCATCACCATGCAAACATAAATCTTCTTTTTATTTTCTTTTCATCTTCTACGAAACTGTCACATAACAAAAAAAAGTCAAAAAGTTCCTAACACTTTGTATTTTTTGTTTGGCTCACCATGTTCTTGTAAGTATAACCAAACTTTGCTTTTACCTTGGTCATCATTTTAACTTTAACATTTTGCTTTCATTAATATGGTTTTACTTATTTTAGGTAACATTGATGATGCTCTTGTTACAGAGCGAAAACGTTTTGTTTATATTTTTGTGGCCCTTTAGGGCTTTTTAAACTAATATACCTTTTACCAAGAGGACAATTTTTTATTAAATTTAACTAGTAAGTATTTGTGACAAATTTAAACGCAGAAAAGATTACATCAATATCGAGGGTAGAAAGTCCCTGAAAACTTTAGTTTTCAATTTTGATTTGTTTATTAAAATATTGATACATAGTGTACTTGATAAATAATTGATTTAAGACCTGAAAATAATAACAATTATTTATTATCTATTATTTGTGGAAAATCAAAGCACATAATAAATCAGGGTATATTCTGTGTTCCAAGTATTGTGTGGTTAAAGATGTTCAAAATGTATCTAAGCGTTCCTTTCTCTTTTCTCGATTATTAGTTCTTATTGTATAGTAACTGTGTGTTGTCCTGGGTAACATCCAGGCATATCTGGAACATGTAACGTAACATAACCGTTCACATTTAAAGGGTTTTTACCCAACACATTTTGGTAGATCAGGCATGCTATTTTTTGGCTTTTAGAACACTGGTGATGGATTTCTTAATCCGAAAACGTTTTGTATTATTGTGACCCTTATTTAGGGTATTTCAAAATATACCTTTTACAGCAAAGGGACCGTTTTAAGTATTACGTAACGCAGGTAGGTTGGGTTGGGGGGGGGGGGGGGGTAAAAAATCTTCAAAAATTGCGTTACGTAATAGTTAAACGCCCATTACAGTGCGTTACGTAGAGGGGGGGTCAAAAATCTTCAAAAATCGCGTTACGTAATACATGAACGCTCCCAAATCTAGTATTTTTGTGATTTATGGTATACAGCCAGTTACAGGAAGTTTATTTTCCTCGTGGATTTAGACATAGTTAGTGAGTAAAAAAATGAAGCGACTACACAAGTAACGGTTATCCAAGAACATTCAAAAACTGAACGAAATAGCCATCTCTATGTTAATGATGACAATGTCATTATCAACAACTAATGTTTACATCTGCATACCAGTAAGAATTTTACTACACGTAATTTGGCGTGTGAAAAAGGAAAATTAGGGATATCCGTAAAATATTTCATCATCAACACGTAGCGCTACAACCCTGGGTGGGTCCTGGCTGACTGTACAACTTTATTCCAATTTGTTCGGTCTTCCATCAACCTAGGGTCAAATGGGATGTTCATTTTTCGGAGATCTGCTTGGATGTTATCTCTCCATCGCATTCTGGGACGTCCGAGTGGTCTTTTGCCTGTAGGAATCTCCTCCCATACCAGTTTTACAAGTCTCTCGTTATGAAGTATGTTCACGTGGAATGCCCATCTTAGTCGCTGTGATTTAATTTCTTGGACAATATCGGTGTCATTGTAGAGTGCTTTTAATTCTATGTTGGTTCTGATCCTATACTGGTTTGTGTTAATGTCGTGGTGAGGTCCGAAAATTTTTTTTAGTATTTTTCGTTCAAATTTTTCGTAAAATATTGCGCATACGCAAAAATTCTAAAAAATAAAACAGAAGAGGATGCGTTGATCCAACCAATCAGCTATCTTAAATTTTTAGGATAAAAAACGCAAGAGCTCCCAATATTATATCTATAAGAAGGGAAGGCAATAGAGAAAGAGAGAGAGAGAGAGAGAGAGAGAGAGAGAGAGAGAGAGAGAGAGAGAGAGAGAGAGAGAGAGAGAGAGAGAGAGAGAGAGACACAAAACCGCATACTCAATACAGAATAAACAAATACAATAATTATTGTAGTACTGTGGATATAAAGACAAATAATGCATTCTTCTTCATGTGCGCCATCCTTTAAGAACATTGGCGATCATCATGACCCATTTTACTATGTCTGCAGCGGTTCTGAAGAGTTCTATTGTTGTTTTTTCAACTCCACTGCTTTAAATTTATTAAGCAGAACGTGCGTCATCACCCCGGTATTCTTTTTACTTCCACTTTTCTTTATACAGTGCTAGCCAAAAGTCCGTACCGCCTCGTATCTTTTAAACGATTATACCTATAATAGTGAAATTTGGAGGGAGGAAATAAACGGACGTAGACTTCTCAACTAAAATATAATTCAATAAGCGATGCAGGGCATGTAAACAACGATAAATTTAGCAGATAATTGTTAAAGATGTTCCAAATGAGTCTACTCGTTCCGATAAGTAACAGTATAATTATGACACTTTATTAATTTTTTTCTTTTCCCAACTATTAGTGTTTATTGCATAGTAAATAAATTATTGTTATCACTGAACACATAGTAAGTGAAAAAATGATCCGATTTATAAAATTAATGAATATTTTATGCATACATGCAAGTAACAGTTCTTCAAAAATATATAAAAACTAACCGAAATGTCCTTCTATTCTTTATTTCGTTACTGCCGACGTCGTCGGCAGCTCATACAGGTTCGGACAAGATTTAAGTAGGTATTATTTCGGTATTAAAATTTTGTAATTTGAATCGATTTGTTAGTAAATTTTTAGTAGTCTTGATGGTTAAAGGCAAGCGTCCACAGACCCGCATCGTACGCATCGGACGCATCGTACGCAACGGATTTTAGTTTGCCTTGTACAGAAACTTATGTAACCGCGTCCACTGATCCGCATCGTACGGATCGCATTATCGATTGTCAAACTAAAATCCGTTGCGTACGATGCGTACGATGCGGGTGTGTGGACGCTTGACTTAAAGGACAATAAATTATATTTATGCTGTTAATCTTGAATTAGCAATTATTTGTTGTGCGATTTAAAAATATTTAATTACTAGTAGTCCAGAAAGCCACTGCGCATCCGCTAGGAAAAATATTCTAATTCGGATTTTTTGCACAATCTTACTCAAAAAGGACTCCTTTTAACAAATTTGCATGTTGCCAGGATCAAAAGGTGGTCAAAAATTTATTAAACGTTTTTTTTTGTTTCTTTCCTAAAATTATTTTTTTTGCATGGAAAAAAGTTTTTTTAGGTTTTTTGGATCATTCCAAACAGAAAAGGTCTTTAGTGACTTTTCTCTAAAAATGACAGTTTTTGACATATAAGCGATTAAAAATTGAAAAATTGCGAAATCGGCCATTTTTAACCCTCAAAAACTATGTGAAAAACTGAAAATTTAAATCTTGCCAAGGTAGGTAGATATTCTTTAACATCGATTGATGAAATCCCGAAGAGTTTTTTGCAATACAATATTCAAAACTCCTTTGTTTTTTAATTGCTAATCAAGCGTACGCTTGACACTATTTTCCACCGACAGTATGGTGCAAGTGAAAGGAATAAATTCGTTATTTCGTAAACCGGCGACTTTAAGGAAAAATCACGAAACAGGTCAATTTTCATTTTTAAGTTATGATATTGTAGCATATATGGTATACTAGTGACGTCATCTATCTGGACGTGATGACGTAATCGATGATTTTTTTAAATGAGAATAGGGGTCGTGTGCTAGCTCATTTGAAAGGCTCTTCAATTCTCTATTCAGTAATATAAACATTTATATAATTATTTATACAGGGTGTCCAAAAATTTTTTATTAAATAAATTATATGACAAAAAAAGAAGTAGGAGGACACCCTGTATAAATAATTATGTAAATGTTTACATTACTGAATAGAGAATTGAAGAGCCTTTCAAATGAGCTACCACACAACCCCTATTCTCATTTAAAAAAATCATCGATTGCGTCATCACGCCCAGACGGATGACGTCACTAGTATACCATATATGCCACATTATCATAACTTAAAAATAAAAATCGACCTGTTTCGGGATTTTTCCCTAAAGTCGCCGGTTTACGAAATAACGAATTTATTCCTTTCATTTGCACCATACTGCCGGTGGAAAATAGTGTCGCGCACGCTTGATTAGCAATTAAAAAACAAAGGAGTTTTGAATACTGTGTTGCAAAAAACTCTTCGGGATTTCATCAATCGATGTTTAAAGAATATCTATCTACCTCGGCAACATTCAAATTTTCAATTTTTCATATAGTTTTTGAGGGTTAAAAATGGCCGATTTCGCAATTTTTCAATTTTTAATCGCTTATATATCAAAAACTGTCATTTTTAGAGAAAAGTCACCAAAGACCTTTTCTGTTTGGAATGATCCAAAAAACCTAAAAAAACTTTTTTCTATGCAAAAAAAATAATTTTAGGAAAAAAACAAAAAAAAACGTTTAAAAAATTTTTTACCACCTTTTGGTCCTGGCAACATGCAGATTTGTTAAAAGGAGTCCTTTTTGAGTAAGATTGTGCAAAAAATCCGAATTAGAATATTTTTCCTAGCGGATGCGCAGTGGCTTTCTGGACTATAGCTGACCCGGCAGACTTCGTACTGCCTCAATAGATAAAAACAAACTTTTGTATACAATAAACTTAAAATAAACAAAAGGAATTCATAATTAATAAACAAAAAATGCTCGATGTCAATGAGTTTTTATTATTTTATTATTTTTAATGAATTACATATGATGTTTGACGTAGTAAAGTTTAGTTAGAAGTAACAAAATAAAGCTTTGTAGTGCAACAGTTACAATCTTAAATTTGTTAATCTTATAATGAATATTACAGCTTTATTTCATTTACATTCAAAACAACCCTGTATTTATAATTAGGTTCGAGGTTGTCCAACTATATAGGTGTTGACTAATCAAAATAAAATTAAATTAAAATTAAATAAAATGAAATAAAATTAAAAAAAAATAAATGGAGTTAAAAATGAAATAAAATAAAATAAAATAAACGAAAATAAATAAAATACTTAAATTAAATAAAATTAAATCAAATTAAACAAAATTAATTAAAATTAAATAAAACTTTAAAATTTGCTTGTTCTTTTCGTGGGCTCAGAACTTTTCTCCTGCTTGCCATTCGTCAGAAAAGTTCGGTTTAGAGATATTTTTTTAAAGTTTAGAAAAATTAAAAAATTCATATTTTGCCCAATTTAAGTTCAAAAGTTAAACAGTTGCACTTTTCTTCGATGAAATTTGTTGCTCGTTCTTCTTCTGTCCTCAGAATATTTCTACGGCTTACGATATTGTATTTCGGACACCGATTGCGCTAGAGAAAAAATTTTTGGATTCGGATTACGGTTCTGCTCGGAATTAAACAAGGAGTCTACCTACTTAATTTCGTATTTTTCACGTCATTATTGTGAGAGTTATGGCGTCATGGGTAATCACCTTATGACTTACGGGTATGAAATATGGATAACAATCTACTCCCAGTTCGGTCGAATATACCTGCCAAATTTCATAAAAATCGGTAAAGTCGTTTCGGAGGAGTATGGGAACAAACACTCTAAAAAGAGCATTTTATACATATAGATGTAAAAATTTTGGTGGCTACTAAAATGACTATATAAAAACGTAATAGACCTTCCCTAAACTTCTACAAATAATTCAACATCAAAATTAGTCAAATTGGTCCAGCCATTCTCGAGTTTTAGAGAGACACACGAACAGCAATTGATATTTATATATAAGATATATTTATAACAGATATTGAAACCAAAAATTTCATCCACTGATTCTACTGATGAATTGGTTGAAAATACATGGAGTCCTCCTCGAAAACGCAGTTAAAGTCCTCGAAAACGCAGTAAAAGAAGCCCTCTTAGCGTTGAAGTTAAAGAAATAATTTTAAATGTTTTTAAATGTGTAAGACAAGAAAATTCCGGGAGAGTGGTTGAAGATATTGTGAAAAAAGTGGCTAATAAAGTGTGAAGTGTGTTTACGGTGATCAAGGAATACAAAACGAATCATCAATTCGCTGGACCTTAAACCTATGACTTGCATGCCTCATTGCTTGACTTTACGTTTAGTTCTGATGACATATTTATAGTACATATGCCTTCCCCAAAATTTTCAAATTTAGATAAGTTAACAGTCACGAGTCACGACATATTAATAACTAATTATATATGAATATATATATTATTTCAACATAACTGAGTAATGAGTATTTTTTTGTTATTATTATTATGAAACTTTTTGGAATTGTACAAACAACTAAGTATATCAAAAATTAAAAATAAAACATATTTTTTGTACATAAAATTGTTGGCAAAAAAATAAATTCTTGGATTTTTCGCCCTGTATAAATGGTTCCTATTATCGGATATCAACTAAAACAATCAGGTTATTTGTCGAGCACTTTTGCAAAATTAAAATATAAATTTCGTATTTTATAAGATTATATCTGACTAAACAAAAAGATAATTCTAAATGCGGCCCTGTTGAGGCCTACACGTGGTAATGTTTACATCGCCCTGCATCGCTTATTGAATTATACTTTAGTCATAACAAGTGACGTAATAGTGACAGATGATTTTACAGGGCCACTGTGACAGATAATTTTAAATATTACCTTGTGACAAGTGATACCCCGTTTGAAAGATATTGAAAATACCTATTCATTTATACTAGTTTTGTTTGAGTTTAGCTAATTTTAATGAATAAATGAAATATAATAAAATTGTAGTTTCGCATTGAATTAATAAAAATTCAAAATTCCGCCTATAATTACCTGTCAAGAAGGTCGACGTTGACGTAAAAACTACTAGAGAATTGAAAAACGTCAACTTTTTTGACAAAAAACCACAGGTGGACATTTGAATTTTTATTAATTAAGTGCGAAACTTTAATAATATATTAATTTATTTAATTTATTCACCAAAATCAAAATCAACTTAAACTAAAAAAAATTAGTATGACTAGATAGGTATTTTGAATACCTTTCAAACGAGGTATCTCAGAGGTATTACAGGGTCTCTCTAACGTCAACTGTCACTATTACGTCGCCTGTCATGACTAGTTAAGAAGCTTACGTCCGTTTATTTCCTCCCTCGAAATTTCACTATAATATATAACGTGTAACCGTTCAAAAGATACGAGGGGGTACGGACTTTTGACTAGCACTGTATAACCAATCGCATCAACTCATATTTTTCATTTCTTTATAATATGTATCCAAAGTAGCTCATTTTGCTTTCCTTCGTAGTACTTCTTTTTTCTTCTTTCATAATGTTTCCGTGTTTGTTACGTGTTATGTCCATGAGATTTTCTATACAATCTTCGTCAACACCACATCTGAAGGCTGGCTAGTCTCTATATAGAAAGACAGAGAATAAGTACCATCTCAATACTCTAATTCTAATTTCTATTCCCAGTTTTTTATTGCTTAATTTCATCTTATTGAAAGAGCTTCTGGCCATCTCGGTGCGTCGTTTTGTTTCAAGACTGCAATTCCATTTTTTATTTAGTTCAAATCCCAAATAATTGTACCTGAGTACTTTCTCTAAAGCTTTTTCTTCAACGTAGACTGTTTCTTCTTTAATCTTTCATTACTAGCAATTATGATTTTTGTTTTTTTTTATGTTCAGAGTCATTCAATAGCTCTCGCAGTGCTGCTTAGTGCGATCAACCAAAATGTGTAGCCCTTATAATGAGCTGTCCGCAAGAAGTATTGTGTCGTCTGCATCACTGAGATTATTCACTAGTGTTACATTAATTGATATGCATTCATTGATGTCTTCTCTTCTTCTTTACGTTCGATCTACGTGACGCAGGTTAGCAATCATTATAGCTATTCTGACCTTAAATGCTGCTGCTCTGAATAGTTTGGTTGATGTGCATTCGTGCCATTCCCTCAAGTTAACCAACTATGAGAGTCTCCTTCTGCCAACAATTCTCTTGCCCTGAATTTTCCCTAGTATAATTAATTGAAGTATTTTGTATCTCTCCTTACGCATAACATGCCCCAGGCATTGCAGCTTTCGTGTCTTGATGGTTTTCAATATTTCCTTTCTTTTGATGACTCTTCTCATGACTTCGTTGTTTGTTACATGCTCGGTCCATGATATCCTCAGGATTCTTCTGTAAACCCACAGTTCAAATGCTTTCAACTTTTTAGTAGTCGACGCGTTAAGTGTCCATACTTCTATCCTGTAAAGCAGAGTCGAGAAAATATAAGACCTTGCCAGCCTAACTCTTAAGTCTAATTTCAGTTCTCTAGCACAAAGTACCTTTCTCATTTTATTGAAGTTTGTTCGTGCTTTCTGTATTTGAACTTTACTCCATTAAAATGTAACATTTTTTAAGCCATACCTTGCATTTGTTAGAGGAGTCAATTTTATTTCTTTAGTGTATAGTGGGGATCAGTAGAAGCTTAAGTTCAAGTTTTTGGGGTCGCCACCCTTGTCCCCCGGTCGCCATCTTGGAAATTAGGTGCAAAGGGATTTCGCGCTATATCTCGTAAACTACCAACCCTATGGAAAATCTAATTAAACGTAAAATGTAGCAAATTAAATTTTCTACAATTTTATTTCTATTACTTTTTATCGTTAAGTGACGAACAAAAAAGATATAAACAAAAATATGTAAAAAAATTTTAACAAGTTTCTTTTGGAGGTTATAATTTTTTTCAGTTCATTTTAAAATAAAATAACATTATAGCAATTTTTTAGAGAGTTTTTCAGCGAACAGTTTCCACTATAAAGTTGTTTAATTCTATTTATTTATATAGGTTTTACAGCGCTCCAATCTTGAACAGATTCTCGAATGCTCATACAATATACATAGGGATACAATAAAAAAACTTAGGCTTACTTTTCTATCTATACATATTTTTTATTCATACAATTTATTATGATTTTGACATTCCTATGCTATTATTAATCTGTTTTTGACCTTTCTCCCCACTATAAAACTTATAACCCTAAGCATATATAGAAAAGGCCCAAGAAGCTGTTTGCCGGTTCAGAAGAAGAATGACGCAACCGCAAAATGCAAAATTTTTAAGAAGAGCAAAAAACGAATTTTTGATATCAAAATCATAAAGTATGATCAAAATTAGCCATTCACCACACCGTGGTCAGGATCTCGAAATACAAGCGTTTTTTGGGGTGTGCCGCTTGTCTATGAAGTAATATAAACTTTTTTCCTATTATATATTTTGACTTAAAATTTTCCCAAAAACTTCTTCATGAATTATAGTTTATTGTTGTGTTGGATAAAATTATAAACTAAAAAATTTGTCACTCAACTTTTTTACGTAAACATGAAACTAACGAAATATGATGACAACATGTTTAAAAACCAACACCTCCTTTTTTAATGTGTCTAAACATTTTGGACAAATTCCATTGTTATTTACATACTTCAAAGATGACATAGTAAAATTTTCAAAAGGAAATATTTACAGCGACCAAAGATACAGCGAGGTGAATTTGAAAAATCATCAAAACTGATTTTCGGCATTTTTGTATAAAATTTGATTTTTGAACATGTTCCACCAAATCTAGATAAAAATAAACTTCATATTCGGATTCAACGACCTCGAAAATATAAAAATAGACCAAAATTGGTCATTCACCTTAAATTTGATTTTCGCGGTCGGCATAACGATTGCTGCCGCTCGATTAATATATTATAGAAAAGTATTTTTGTTTCATTGTATTTCTCTGAGAATTTGAGAATCTGGTCAAGATTGGAGCGCTGTAAAACCTAGACAATAAATAAAATTAAACAACTTTATAGTGAAAATTATTCACTGAAAAATCCTCTACAAAATCGCTATGATGTTATTTTATTGTGAAATGAACGGAAACAAAGTTATAACCTCCAAAAGGAAACTTCTTACAAAATTTTCTCATATTTTTGTGTATAACTTTTTTGTTGGTCACTTGACGATAAAAAGTAATCAATATAAAATTGTAGAGAATTTAATTTTCTACATTTTATGTATAATGAAATTTTCTGTAGGATTGTTAGTTTAGGAAATACAGCGTGAAAGCCCTTTGCACCCCTTTCTCCAAACGGTGGCCGGGGGACAAGGGTGGCGATCCCAAAAACTTGAACTTAAGCTTCTACTGAACCCCCCTACACATTAAAAAAATAAAATTGACTCCTCTAAGAAATGCAACAACCTAAATGTAACATTTTAATGGACTACTTTGATTTCTTTGAAGTAATCGTTTGTGTGATTAATTATTGTGCCAACATAGTCGTAGTTTTCAACATGTTCTAAAGATTTACCGTTAATTGTCAGCCTTTCATCATTATTATGGGTTTTTGATATCCTCATAAAAGTTTTCTTGGTGTTTATTGATAATCCATATTCTTCTCCATACTCAACTATCTTGTTCATTAGCTTTTGGAGGTCTTGGAGGTTGTCGGCTATTATGATAGTATCGTCCTCATATCTCATGTTGTTAATTGGCATTCCATTGACCTTTATTCCTGCTGTTTTCCCTCAAGAGCTCTTTTCATAATTTCTTCTAGTACATCTTTAATCATCTCTTCTGCGTATTAATAATGCATTATTGCGTTAAACAACGTATTATCTAATGCAATGTGAAAAAAGAATAAGTTTGGCAATAATTGAAGGATATAATATTTTCGATATGAAAGCGATTTATCCTTCAGAATAAGCTCAAAGAAAGAAAAAAATATGTAGAAATAATCGCAGTTACAGCAAACATATTAACTTGGATTTAAAAAAATACTGATACAACCCCAACGTTTATTTAATGCGTGAAAAGCTGCGTAAAATGCGGACTTACTTTCGCATAATCGTAATATTCGAGGCTGACATGAAAGAAAGATAGAAAACCTCTGGGGAAATGTTGCTGAAATGATTCCCGGTTCTTTCTCATTGTATATACATATCGGGAGCCCGATGGGATCATGTGCCATATCTGAATATCAATTTTTTTGGGGAACATGTTTTTTTGCAGCGGTAAGTTTTTCGGTAGTAATTTTTTGCTAGAATTGGATATACTAACCCAAGAATTAATATTGACATCTTGAATATATTTCAGGGCCGATAATCGACTTTTATAGAAGTGTTTTTGGCAAAATATTTATTTAGAAATAGGTAAGATTGATATTTATAAAAAAAATAAGCTTACCGTAATTATTTCTGTTCGGTTCTTACCTAAAAAATAATAATTTTCAAGTTAATTAGATTGATAGGAATTATTCAATACGTTATGTAGATTTTCATAAACTTAAAATTTTCGTAAACGTTACATTATTGATTTTTTTTTATTTAGTTTATCGTGCCTCGACAACACAGGCCATTGACACAGAAATACAGAAATTTCACATTTTTAAACAATAGAGTAATTAACAGATTAAGACTTCGACTAATTTGTGTTCTTTTTTTTTTCAAACAGTTTCAAACAAAAAATAGTTAATTATGAAACAGTTCGTGAAGTATGCTTTTTGCGAATGCACGCGATGTTTAGAGCACGAGCGACAACGGAGCGAGTGCTATATATCGCGTAAGTTCGCAAAAAGTACTTCACGCACAGTTTCATACAATATTTCATCTATGATGAACAAATAAAAAAACTGTAACTCTTCGTTACTGGAATTTATTTCTATTCTACAATTTTTAGAACTTTGACATTTAAAAATTCTAACTTCTTTCAAACCACAAAACTGTCAAAACTTTTGTCGCAGTTTATTGCTCATTATGTCATCACCATGACAACGCGAAAGTAAAGGATATTTGATTATATGAAAGTGTGCCAAAAACAGTGCGAAAAAGTAAGTCCCATTTAATAGTTATTTATGATATAAGTGTTAAAAGTACACGTTTAAGGCACGTATGTGAAAGTTTGCAGAATGAGCGAAAGCGAGTTCTGCAATTCACATGAGTGCCTTAAAAATGTACTTTTTAACACGCATATCATACAATATTTTTTCTACAAACGTAATTACAGGACAATATCTACAAAAACTATTACTTGAACTTGACTGACATTCCAATTTTATATTTTTTTGACGTTACATCGAAATTGCATATACGGTCAATACGAACTGCAGTGCCTTAAATTTTTTTTAAAGCACTAGTGCCTTAAAGTAGCATTTTTAACGCTCGTATGGAGTGCCAAAAATTGCATTTTTAACACGGTTGTAGAAAAAATACATTGTTACTTCACGCACTCTTTAAACACTTCACGCACTGCTATCTATAATGACAGTTTTCTCAAACTAAAAACTTATACATAATATGACGTAGAGTAGCTAAAAAGTTTTTTAAACTGTCTTATAACATTATACACCTATGAAGTCTTCTAAAAATTTATTATTCTTCCTAAACGGCTTGCAGAATTTAGAAGCTCCCCAAACCCCAACCTATCTTTCGAGTCACTAGCAATGCGGTTGTGTTGGTAATGTCGGCTCGGTATTCCGTTGAGATGTGTTTGGACATAATGGAGGATCTTCGGAGAACATAAGATAACAATGAGTCATGAGTGTAATATATGCTGTACTTTGGCCCGGTGCATATTGAACCCAGCCCAATCCCAACAGACGCCGAGTCATGCGTGGTCTGTTTTGTGAAGCACGGTTAGAGGTGGGGTACCGCAAACCCAACGTTTGTCATCAAAGCACACTTTTAGAGGGTCGTGGCTCGCGTGGCCCAGTCCCAGTTGTTTACTTGTTTCCGAGTTTATACATAAAGAAGCTAATTGAACTCGTTCGGGATCATATATTTTAAATTAAAATGTAAAAATTATTATTAAATACCCAACTTTTCTTGTGCCCGTCGTTTTTGTATTAAAGTATAGGAAAATTAAATTTTATATGGAAATGAGGTAATTCATTTTTACCTGAGATATACGGCTAACTTTTCTTTACTGTTAACAGGATTCTGAACATTACATTCTTCTTCTTCTTTGAGTGCCTCTCCTATCGGAGATTGGATATCATTAGGGCGATTCTAATTTTATTTACTGCTGTTTTGAACAATTCGTTAGTGGTACAGCCAAACCACTCTCTCAAATTTCTCATCCAGGACATTCTTCTACGGCCTGGATTTCTTCGTCCTTGGATTTTTCCTTGCATTATATTTTGTAGGAATGTGTACTTTTGTCCCCTCATCAGGTGGCCTAAGTATTCAAGTTTTCTCTTTTTTATATTCAGTAGAACTTCTGGTTCGTTATTTATTCTGCGTATTACTTCTTCATTTGTAATTTTATCCACCCAACTTATTCTTAGTATACGGCGGTAGCACCACATCTCAAAGCTTTCAAGATTTGTAATATTCCTCTGTTTAAAGTCCATGACTCAACACCGTAGAGCAAAGTACTGAATACATAGCATTTTAACATTCTAGTTCGTAGATGAATAATCACGATTACAAAATAATTTTTTCATTTTTCAAGAAGAGCTACAAGAACGAATAAAAAAATTAAAAAATAGAAAAGCACCTGGTCCTGATAAGATAAATAATGAACTGCTAAAATATGGAGGAAGAACACTACTCAAATAGCTCCTAAAATTATTTGTCGATATAATAAATATCGGAGTAGTACCAGCGGAAAGTCTCCTGCTACCGATACTCAAAAAGGGAGACTCGAAAAATCCTGAAAATTATAGAGGCATTAGTCTGATGAACAGCACATTAAAATTGTTGACGGCAGTCATAAAAGATAAAATCGAGGAAAAAGCGAATATGGCAGATGAACAGCAAGGCTTGCGGAAGAACCGCAGCACAATAGATGCAATTTTTATTATCAGGCAAATAGTAGAAAAGTCTATTGAATATGGAAAACCAGCATACATGTGCTTTGTAGATTTAAAAAGTGCTTTTGACAGGGTGAGGCGAAATTATATCTTAAATTTATTACAAGCCGAACAAATAGACCACCAGATAATAAGGCTAATTAAGGAAATTAACAAGAACAACAAGACCAGAGTTATAATGTCAACAGGAGAAACGGAACGCATAGAACTAAAAGGAGGAATCCGCCAAGGAGACTCGCTCAGCCCATTGATATTCAATATGATGATGAATCAAATAATTCACGAAGTCAGAAAACGACATGGATACCACATGGGAGCGCATAAAATCATGATACTATGCTATGCCGATGATGCAGTACTAATTGCTGATAACGAGGATGGCCTACAAAGGCAGCTCCACACTTTCAATATCACAGCAAATAAATTTAATATGAGAATATCAGTAGAAAAAACTAAATGTATAGTGATAAGTAAAGAGCCGCGTAGATGCAAGTTAGACATAGACGGCAAAATTGTAGAACAAGTAATGAAATTCAATTAGCTAGGAGTAGAGATCACTAGTGACAGGAATATAAGAACAGAGACCACGACACAAGCAACAAAAGAGGCAAGAGTAAGTGGTTACCTCCGAGAAACACGAGAAACACGAGAAACACCGAGAAAATTACAGCCGCAATCTTGGAACGCGTTTTTGCTACCTGTTGATCGCTGTTTTATTGCAGAAAAATTGTCTTATTTTCATAGATGAGTTACGTGCAATTTCAACTATGGTTGTAGGTATGGTGTAAAAATCATTATATTCATTTATTGTAGTTCCAATGTATTTGCTCAAGTTGGGCATAATTATTTGGTTTCTTTGTAAATATGAGAAACTTGGTTTTATTCAAGTTCATATTTAAGCCATAATGTGAAGTTGCGGTATAAACTGCTAGGATTATTTTCTACAAATCTTCAATATTTCTGCCATTCACACAGCTGCTTCGCTTACAGCGAAAGCAGCTTCACAGCCACTTACTACAACGCCATATGTTTCGTTGTCCAATACCTCGTGCATAATAACTTCCGAGTACAAGTTAATTAGCGATGGAGGAATAATGCAATGTCTTACTCCTCTTTTAATTTTGATGTTCTCCGATTGTATGTTATCTATTTTTTTGTGCGCTGTCTGGTTATAGTACAAGTTTTCTATTATTCTTCTAATTTATCAGCGTTACCTTATGGCTGCAGCTATGTCTATTGTTATATAGCTGAATATTGTTCAGTAACTACGTAAAGAGTAGTGTAACTTAGATGTTTGAAACAATATAACTTTTAAAAAACTTACAATGAATTAGAAACATCTGGTGTATAATAATATAATATATTTTTTCTACAATCACTTGATAAAGAAGACTTTTTCGCTTGTCAATGGCAACGAAAAGTTGACGTTTATTGAGTACTGTCACTTTATCGCTCTAGTGCGTAAAGTTTGATTTTACTCTCGTCGTCCGTAGCAACCGTACAACCATACAATACAAACACATTGAACATTCAAACTGAAAGATATAAAAGTTAATGTTATGTCATTATAGTGACAGATATAAAATAGTTATAATAAAGTTAATGATTTACAAATACTTTCATTTTATTAAGTGATTGTAGAAAAAATATTGTATGTATTACAAGCGCAAAGTGACATTATTGCTTTCGAGTAATTACCGTAATTACTCTTACTTTCAAGCAATAATGTATCACTTTTCACTCTTAATACATAAATAACTAATAATGTCCGACTGGTATATTATTTGACAAATAATGACATGATTTCGAAGTCAGTTAAATATGATATAATGCCCTAGGGCGTTATTTTGAAAAATAACGCCCTTGAGCGTTATACTTAAATAACTAGTTAAATACTGTCAAATTGACAAATAAAAACCTAAGTAACACTACGGTTACCACAATTACGTTACGACTATTGCTGCTAAATGTACTTATTTGAAAACTAATTAATTCAAAATTCATTCAAATTTTTTGCATATAAAGAAGAATTTAGTCGGACATTAAACGTTGAAGGCACCACGGGTATTATAGATTTTTTTTTCTTTTTTCTTTTATGGCATAGACTTGGGTGTCAATTAGCCAGTCACAACTTTTTGTTTTGTATTCATACATAAAGAAGGCAATGAGGTTCTTAGAGTTCCATAGCAAACTCTTCCACAGCTCTCTGCTCAGTTCAAAAGCCGCAGCTGGCCGCTATGGACTATCCAAGTTGCTCACCACATTTTTCCATTATACATCTTCTTCTTTTTTCATATGAACATAATTAGTGTTGCCCAAAATCGGTCTTGGTCTTGCAGTCTTGGTCTTGTTCTTGCATTTTCGCAAGACCAAGACCAAGACCAAGACCGCTTTATTTTAGCTAGACCAAGGCCAAGACTGACCGTGCAAGACTTGAGCAAGAACAAGACTAAGCCTGCAAGACTCTTGCGTCTTGCAGTTAGGATTGAGTGTCGTTTTAGGGAATATACAGTGCGTCCATAAAGAAACGCATAAATTCATTATTTCGTAAACCGGCGACTTTAAGGAAAAATCCCGACACAGGTCGAATTTTGTTTTTAATTTTCGATTTCTTAGCATATATATATCATACGAGTGACGTCATCCATCTGGGCGTGATGACGTAATCGATGATTTTTTTAATGAGAATAGGGGCCATGTGACAGCTTATTTGAAAGGGTATTAAATTCTCTATTCCATGATATAAACATTAACATAATTATTTATACAAGGTGTTCAAAAAACATTTTATTAATTAAAATAATTTAGACAAAAAGAAGAATGTATGTAATTTATCTAATTCAAAATACGTTTTAATGTTGTCAGAAAACAGGAAAAATGTTTATTTGACAAATAAATATTGTTTTTCGCTTAAATTCAATGTTACAGCTTTCACCCACCTGCCTCTTGCCAGTTTGAATATTTCGTTTAAGCGAAAATCAATGTTTATTTTTCAAATAAATTTTTTTTTCGGTTTTCTGACAGTAGTAAAACGCATTTTGAATTAAAGAAATTACACACATTGTTCTTTTTGTCTCAATCATTTTAATTAAAAAAATGTTTTTTGGAACATCCTGTATAAATAATTATGTTAATGTTTACATTAGTGAATAGAGAATTGAATACCCTTTCAAATGAGCTATCACACGACCCCTATTCTCATTTAAAAAAATCATCGATTGCGTCATTACGCCCAGACGAATGACGTCACTAGTATGATATATATTCCGAAAAATCGTAATTTAAAAATAAAAAACGACCTGTTTCAGGATTTTTCCTTAAAGTCGCCGGTTTACGAAATAACGAATTTATGCCTTACTTTATGGACGCACTGTAGTAGTTCGGGTATATGCTTAGAGACTATGAGATGCAAAAAAGGTAAAAAAAATTTGGAAAATTGGACTTATGCGCATTATGAACAATACAATAAGCATACATAGCGAATCAAAATATACATTAAAAGACCACGTGACATATTTATTTGACACGTACTCAGAGGTCATAATAAATTTGTACAATTTAAAAATAAAATATTTTATACTACATTCTTTCTTATATATAGCAGACGACAACTTCGCTCTGAAATTCGTTGTAATTGTGTAGATTTTGAGAATAGGTCCTTTCATAAAATAACCTTGTGTTTTGACGCCGACAGTAATAAATATCTTTTGAAACTTGTTATGATGTCACCAAAGCTGATATAATACGACAGCCACTTAATTGTTTTTCCTTATCAGTTTAAAGACTAAAGACTATCGTAGGTATATAAACTTTTTGCAGAGTGTGCAATTATATCAATGGGTCAAACAAAATACCATTCTAATAAATAAATAATTCTAACGATTAATAAATAGTAATATGCTAGTGGGCAACTGCGAGACTTGCAAGACTCTTGCTGCAAGACTCTTGCTGCAAGACCAAGACCAAGACCAAGACCGGGAGTGCAATACCAAGACCAAGACCAAGACCAGGTGTATTGGTGCAAGACCAAGACCAAGACTCTTTAAGTCTCGTCTTGGTCTTGCATTTGGGCAACACTAAACATAATATATCAAAATATCAGGATTAAAAGTTTAGAGGTTAATTATAGTTTCACAGATAAATTTCATTAAACAATCATATATATTTTTGCTATTCAGAGACAATAGATGGAATACATTGAAAGGTGGAAAAATATTACATTTTATTAAATCTTCGATTAAATTATAGGTGTATGGAATGTATTTTGTGCACTCAAAGAAAGTGTGATTCAAATCA
Source organism: Diabrotica virgifera virgifera (assembly GCF_917563875.1). Classification (NCBI taxonomy): domain Eukaryota; kingdom Metazoa; phylum Arthropoda; class Insecta; order Coleoptera; family Chrysomelidae; genus Diabrotica; species Diabrotica virgifera. The sequence goes on from NC_065448.1 coordinate 57,451,190, forward strand.
CCCACCTTCTGACATTCAGTACAAAGATTTGAATCAAAACCTTTAATTCTTGATAGGTGTAGAGGGAAACAATCATGTCCAAACTTCATTCTAATTAATGTTGTTATATATCTTCGAGGTACTACATAATTTTTAAACCAATATATATTTGGAACAAAAGGTTGAATCAGTGAATACTGAGATTTGGATTGTTTACAAAGATCTCGCCATGATTGACTCCACTGATTTTTAACTCGATGCTTAATAGTGTTAACTAAATCAGATATGCAAAACTTACAATTATTTGAAGTACCATACTCAATAGTTTTTTTAGCCAAACTATCAACATATTCATTATGCGTTAGTCCTATATGAGCCTTAACCCATAAAAAGTTCACTCTTCTTTCATTTTTAAGAATTTCAAAAAGGATTTTCTTAATTAGTAGGATATAAATATTTGAATTGTTATTGGGAAAATCTATAGTTTCAATAGCAAGAAGAGCAGAGAGTGAATCGGAAATAATTGTTGTAGATATATCTTCTGATTCTTTAAAATATTGCAGGGCTTCATAAATTGCTATGGCTTCAGCACTGAAGATAGAAAAATCATGGCCTAACTTAAACATTTTTTCTGCTTTAGTAGCAGGTACGTAAAAGGCACATCCAGTGCCAACTAACGTCTTAGATGCATCTGTATATATATTTACAGAGTCTGGCCAATTTTCTAAGAATATTCTTAAGATGTTAGAGCTAATATTACTGTTTTCATGGTAACTTGGTTTTACTAATTTAACTGTATGTAAAAAAGAATGAAAATCTTCAAGTCCAAAGCTATCAATCACGTTATAATCACAGTCAAAATTTGACAGAACTCGGTATTATAGATGATACCGCTTTTGGTCAACGTATATACCTCGGGCCATAGGCCCTCGGTATATACACCATTGACCTCAAGCGTTATTATCCTTATAATACCCTTCGTACCTTAATATCTATTATTATAACACTAAAATTATCCAAAAGATTTAAAAATTATTCTGCTCTCTTAAAATCTCGTAAAACTATTTTGCGGAACCATCATCACTGAAAATATCTTAATAGTGGTTGAAACTAGCGTCATATCAAGGTTTATTAACTCTTAGAGATTACCTACACGTTAAAAATATTAAATTTTAAAAATTTTGTGACAGAGGTCGATGTTATTAGATTTCACTTTTAGGGAACAGACAGATCCCTGATCGAAAAAATTGAGTCCCCAAGTTGATACTAGCCAACAACATACAGTCTTGTTCCCTTAAAGTGAAATCTAACGTCGACCTCATGTCCCAACATTTTTAAAATTTAATATTTTTTTCAACATGGCTTTTCACTACTACCTACTTTTTAGATGTTTTCCTAATGATGATTTTGTAGAACGGAAAACTGTTTGAAATAATTTTTAATCATTTTGGATTTTTACTGTTTAATAAATAAGTAACAACATGCATCAAAAGTTTTTACTTCATTGTAAGTTTCTTAAAACTATCTATGGCAGCGGTCCTCAATCTTTTTGAGGCATTTACCACCTACAGCTCTTTTTATTATTTTTGGTATCACCTACATTTTTAAATTGTATTATCCAGCCGTACTAAGTACTACTATTTTAATTTTTTTGTGTTTTGGGTACCACTGCAAATAATGATATGTACTACAGGTTGAGAACCGCTGATCTATGGTATACAGCACTGGAATTTTCCCTTCTAATTTTTTATTATTACTTTTGTTTAAATTTTGATCTAAAATGTTAAAACATAAAATTGACTATCTCTCAATTTGTTGGTTAGACCAAAAAAGTCTAGTATGAATTAATTTTGTATGTTGTTTGTGTTGATGTCAGCTAATAAATCAAGTTTTATTATTGTAAAGTTATTTTTAAAATATTAATTACTAATTTGTCGATATACATGTCTCCATTAAGCTTTATTTTAATATGATAAAGGTCACCAAGTACTTAGTTTAATGATAAAATTTGTTGTTTTTTTATTCTATGAGTTGCGTTAGAAATATCTTTGCGAGAAACATTTCACTCAAGGATTTATTTATTTAAAAATTTAATATATTATTTTTCTTTAATTTTTTGATCTAAAGCAGAATACAATGAAACAAAAAAAATTTTTTATTTTTTTTTTCAAAAATATCTTGGGATAGGTATTTCAACATTGTGGTATACAGTGAGGACGTTTAGAGAAGAATAGGCGATTTTGCAAATAAATCCCAAAACAGTTCGATTTTTATTTTTAAATTACAATTTTTTGGCATATATATCGTAATAGTGACGTCATCCATCTGGGCATGATACATTTATTGATGATTTTATTAAACGAGAATAGGAGTCGTGTGCTAGTTTATTTGAAAGGTTCTTCCATTCTCTATTCAGTAATATAAACATTAACATAATAATTATTTATAAACGTTGTCGAAAAACTTTTTTTTAATTAATTAATGGTTACAAAAAGAATAATTTATGTAATTTATTTAATTCAAAATAGATTTTACTGCTGCCAGAAAAAAGGAAAACATGATTATTTGACAAATAAATATTGTTTTCCACTTAAATTCAAACAACATATATTTTGACCACAAAGACCAACTCAAATATACATTCAATAACACCCGTGGACAAAGATCTATAATAGATTATGTTGTAACCAACAGAGATATACATCCATCAAAAATAATCGACGTAAGATGCCTCAACTCAGCCGATGTAGGTAGCGACCAGCGACCATAGCCTAGCATTATGTAAAATAGGAATCATTATGAAATATTTCACACCTAAGAGGGCAGCACCAACACAAACAAAAATCAAAGTCGAAGGACTACATACGGAATCCACGGAATACTTATACAAGAAAAGAATATCAGAGAAGCTTGCTGAGAATGGAATATTGGAAAACGATAACATCGATGAAAGCTGGCAAAAACTCAAAGATAGCATAATCGACGCTGCAACAGAATCACCTGGAGAGAGAAAAGTAACGAATACTCACATATTAAAGAAAAAAACCCCGTGGTCTAGAGAGGAAGTTAAGATAAAGTGCAAAGAAAAGAAGAAAGCCTTTTTACAATACAGAACAAAACAAACACAACAGGCATAAAACCACTACAAACGAATCAGAAACGAATACTTTAGTGAGGCAAATAAAAAGGGAGCACTGGCAGAGTTTCTCAAAACAGACGAAACACGAATTCTACGGAACACAAAAAGAAGTATGGAGAATGATCAGAGGGGAAAGAAAGGAGATGAACGAATTAATAAAAGCGAAACACATTCAGAAGGAAACATGGGCAGACTACTTCCGATCTCTATTTGCTAAAGGCGACGATAATGAACCACCAATACCTGAAGTTACGACAAATGAAGAAATAAACATCGAGGAGGGAGAGGTAAAGAAAGCATTAAGAAAATTAAAAAAATAGAAAATCTCCAGGAGAGGACAGAATATCGAACGAACTCCTAAAGTACGGAGGACAAGATCTAACTAAACAACTATTAAAACTAATACAAAAAATAATAGAACAAAACAGAATACCACAAGAATGGAGATCAAGCATCCTAATACCTCTCTTCAAAAAGGAGAGAAATCAGACCCGGAGAATTACAGAGGGAGAATTACAACTTATTAAACACAACATTAAAGTTAACAACAAAAGAGATAAAACAAACAAATTGAATGAAATTATAACATTAGCAGAAGAACAACAAGGGTTTAGGCCGGGAAGGTCATGCACTGACGCTATATTTATAATCAGGCAAGTTCAAGAGAAATCGTTGGAATACAACAAACCAGCATATTTATGTTTCGTGGACCTTAAAAAAGCATTGCATTTGACAGAGTCACATTAAAGGACGTTATCTACTTGTTATGCTCGAGAGAGGTACCTCTGGGAATAATTAAAACGATAGAAAACATCTACCAGAACAACACAATAAAAGTAAAAGTTGAAGATGATCTAACTGACACAATTGAAGCCAGCAATAGGATAAGACAGGGGATTCCTTGAGTCCTTTATTGTTCAACCTGATCATGGACGAAATAATAAAAAAAGTAAGAACTAAAGGATACCAAATGGGAGAAAAACAACTTAAAATAATCTTTTTTTTTTGGATTGAGGTGGAACGCTCTTAGCAGACTAGGGAAGGTGTCCCTAGTACTGTTGGACTCGGACAAGAGAGGAGAACACGCTAGGGCCCACAGACCAGAGTAGGTCCATGCGTCCCGCGTGCCCCCCATAACCAGCCGCCTAACTACGTGTAGCCAATCTCACCCATCTTGTTCCGCTCGTTCTAGAACCGGTCTGCGCTTTACAATACCCGTGACTACGTCTATAATAAATTCAAAATTGGACTTATTCTCGACCGCGACGTTAATTATGTTATTGGGGCCTATATCGCCGAATCTGTTCCTGAGCTGGAAGGTCAGATAATAGAACAAGTGATGGAGTTTAAATACCTAGACATCACAGTATCTAGCTACGGAAGGCTCGAAACAGAAGTGAAAGATAAAGTGAATACAGCAAACAGAGCCGCAGGTTGCCTGAATTACACAATATGGAGAAATAAAAATATCGGGAAAGAAATGAAAGGCAGAATTTACAAAACAGTCATCAGACCAATAACGACATACGCGGCAGAAACACGACCCGACACAGAGAGGACAAAAAGATGGCTCGAAACAGCGGAGATGAAAACCCTTCGAAAAGTCGATGGTAAGACTCTATGGGACACAGCTAGAAGTACAGATATACGACGAAGATGCAAGGTGGATAACATTAATAACTGGGTAAGAAACAGAAGAAGAGAATGGAATGACCACATAAGCCGAATGACAACAAATAGGGTAGTCAGGACAGCGAGAGACGGTTCCCCAATAGGAAGACGATCAGTGGGAAGACCACGAAAACGATGGAACGACAAATTACTAGAGGCACATTGAAAAAATAGAGAGAGTCATGTCTATACAAAAAGAAGAATAAGAAGAAGAAGACTTAGATTTAATGCTAAAGCTGCCACCTACCTGCCTCTTGTCAGCTTAAAGATTTAATTTAAGCGAAAAGCGATGTTTACTTGTAAAATAAACATTTTTTCTGTTCTATGACAGCAGTAAAATGTGTTTTTAATTAAGTAAATTACATACATTCTTCTTTTTGTCTCAAATTAATTAAAACAATAATTTATTGGGCACTCTGTATAACTAATTATGTTACTACTGAATAGAGAATAAACTTTCAAACGAGTTAGCACACTACCTCTATTCTCATTTAAAAAAATCATCGATTAAGTCATCACGCCCGGATGGGTGACGTCAATAATATGATATATATGCCAAAAAATCATACTTCATTTAAAAATAAAAATCGACCGGTTTCGGGATTTATTTCCAAAATCGCTCGTTTTCAAGAAAGTAAATTATATCACAGAATCTAGACACAAACTCGAGAACATTTTGTAGATTCACAATCAACATCATGATATCGGACCAAATTATTAAAACGATTAAAATATGTTTTATACTATAATAGTACCAACAAATTAAAGATTTATTCAGACGAACATAAAGCACGGAAATACGAGTTTTTAGAAAAGAGTACAAAAAATAAATGCCTCTATACAAAACAGTGGTTTGGAAAATGTATTTTAGGGCTGTTATAATTTGCAACATCAATGTAAAGTCAATTTTATAGCAACCATATGAATATTCTCATTAAAAAGCGATCACTGAACATTTTAGAGATTTTTTTGAAAAAGCCAATCAGTGGAAATTTTACGATATTTCTATTTATACATTACTGATTTTATATTTCGATATTACGTATAAAAGAAATAGGTCTGTAAATAAATTTGAAATACGGCACTACCCGCATTTTATCGAAAAAAATGTACAGCGTTAATATTAAAAGAGAGTGAGAATAAATCGAAAATAAAGCCACAACTGTTCGAAAACCTGTTGCCTGGCATAATTACCGAACGGAAACAAGATTGAGAAACTTTTTAAGGGCGTAGGCGCAAAATTTCGTTCGAAGTATTTTTAAACGCATTTAGTTTTTTCGAATCCTGAGAAAACTAATAAATATTTTTGAAAAATTTAAACGCAGAATGAAAGACTACATTATTACCGAGAGCCGAAAGTCCTATAGAATAAACAAAAATTTATTTTGAATAATATATTTGAAACTAAAACCAGACTAAATTTTCTCTTTTTTTCACCCCTGCGATTTATTAAAATATCCATTATAGAAGTTCTCAGGGACTTTCGACCATCGATAATACTGTAATATTTCATTCTGCGTTTAAATTTAAAAAAAATACCTTTTAGTTTTCTTAGGATTCGAAAAAAAAAATAAATGCGCTTAAACATAATTCAACTCCGGAGTTCTGCAAGGTAGTGTTCTCGGGCCGCTGCTTTTCTCACTCTACACAGCCGATATACCAGATTGTCATAATATTACGACGCTTCCTTTGCTGATGACGTAGAAATACTAGCTGTAAATGAAGATCCCATACAAGTCTCACAAGACCTGCAACACCATCTGGACATACTCAGTGAATAGTATACACAAAATGGCGAACAAAAGTAAACAAAACAAAATCATCTCAAATAACGTTTACCAACCGCCACAACACATTCCCACCTGTAAGAATGGAAAATGTACGAATACCAACAGTATATATATATATATATATATATATATATATATATATATATATATATATATATATATATATATAGTGGTTTGAAGTTTCAGCAATTCGGTCATGTGAAATAAAAGTATAAAAGACACAGTACGGTCGAAAATATTTGTACAAATATATATATATATATATATATATAATGTTCTTGAACTCCTAAGTGGAGCATAGAGCTTCAGTGAAAACGCGCCATCGGGTTCTATTTTGCGCTAGGGCCTTCACCTCATTCCAAGACTTTCCTTGACTTCTTATCTCGTCCATGATGGATCTCCTCCAAGTTTGTGCTGGGCGACCTCTTTTTCTCTTTCCTTGAGGATTCCACTCTAGGGCATTTTTTGTAATACTGGAACTATCTTTTCGGAGTGTGTGACCTATCCACCCCCACTTTCTGTATTTTATTTCATTTTCTACCCTCTTTTGTTGGGTCAGGTGTAGCAGATCTTCGTTTCTGATGGTGTTTGGCCAGAAAATACGAACAATTCTTCGTAGACATTTGTTAACAAAGACCTGCAATTTGTCTGTAAGGTATTTTGTCACTTTCCATGTTTCACATCCATAGAGTAGAACAGACATAACATTTGACTGGAATATTCGGATCTTTATCCTTGTAGTATATTCTCCAGACCTCCAAACAGGGTTAAGCATGCTGAGAGCTTGTTGAGCTTTTCGTATCCTCATACGAATATCGTCTTCTGTACCTCCGCTTTCTGTTATGACACTTCCAAGGTACGTGAAGTTCTCCACATTTTCAGTCTGCTTGTTGTCGATATTAAATAGCGTGTTGTTCCTTGCATTTATTCTCATCAACTTGGTTTTACCAATATTGATTTTTAAACCTATTTTATTGGCCTCAGTGGATAGTGTTTCCAATTGGTCGGCCACATCCTGGAACCTTTGTCCCAACAGGCAGATATCGTCGGCGTGTTCCAGATCACTTAGGCGTGTGGTTAACGTCCATTGTATCCCTTTTGTGTCGAAGTCTAGTTTGGAGAGAACATAGTCCAGAGCTATGTTAAACAGAAACGGAGAAAGCACACATCCCTGTCTGACTCCAGTAAGTACGTCAAATTTGTCACTGTTGACCCCATTGTGTGTCACGCTGCACGTCGCCTCACTGACTTTATAATGGAAATTATTTTATGGGGAATGTTTCTTAGCTCTAAAATTTTCCATATAGCAGCATGAGACAGGCTGTCAAAGGCACGTTCGAAATCGACAAAGACCATGTATAGAGGTGTGTTCCATTCAACCGATTGTTCCATTATTACCCTCACTGTATTAATGTGATTTATGCAGGAAGATTCTGGTCTAAATACCAAGAGTAACAGACGCTAAATACCTTGGACTCCATCTTGACCAACGTCTTACTTCCTTACTTGGAAGAGACATATCCAGACCAAAAGAACACAGCTAGACTTGAAATTCCGGCAAATGTATTGGCTCCTTGGGCGCAGATCAAAACTCAACATCCAAAACAAAATTCTTCTGTACAAAGCAATACTTAAACCTATTTGGTACTACGGACTACACCTCTGGGGCTGTGCAAAGTCAACATCACTGAATATCATCCAAAGATTTCAGTGTAAAGTTCTAAGATCAATAGTGAATGCACCATTGTACGTAAGAAATCAAACAATTCACGAAGACTTAAATATACCTTTCATCAGAGAAGAAATCCATCGAGCCACGGAGTCACAAAATGAGCGTACCATTCACCATGAAAATGAGTTAGTGAGGGAGTTATTCCATAATGGCCCTGCCACAAGGAGACTAGATAGAACCTGTCCTCAGGACCTATTTTAAAAATTAAACATAAATAGAATAAGATGAGACATCATTGGAAGTCTCTTCTTCGTGCCCAAAAACATGGAACAAATTTACTTAATACTCATTTAACGATGTAGATTGTAAATAAACATAATTACATAAAAAAACATAATTCGAACGAAATTTCGCGCCTACGCTCTTAAAAAAGATTAAAGTATTATAATTTTTTGTGTAATCAGTATTTCAAAAGCTTTTAAATGGTGTGCCACAAGATGTACTTTCCCATTTAAAAGAATCAAAATTGTGGCTGTCACCTGAAGAGGGATCACGTAAAGTTCGAAACATTGATGTTATAATATACTATGATTATTTTAAAAATCTACCTGTCTGTGCGTTTTGCTTATTTGCTAAATATAAATAGGTTAATACGGGGGGGAACACTTATTCCAGCGCACTATATAAACAATTTATTGTTACATCTAAATTGTAAAGCAATACCGATTAATTTCATTTGGGTTGCCAATTAGGTGGATACTTTCACGATTCTCTTACCAAAAAAAGTAGGCAAACTTAAATTTGACCGTAACTCCCTTAGTTTGGATGGTAAAAACTAAAAGAGTTTTCAGAGTTGTTCCCGAAATGTGCTTAATTTTTTGGTTACGTCACGTTGAAATATTCGATTTGGAATTTGACGAATAAGAATCTATTTTTCATGAGCAACAACTTTGCTTGTACTGGAGACATAGACTTCATAAGTACATACACCATTTTTTCGTTTTGTATAGGCTACATTTTGGCTAGAGTTCTAAGACTAATTCTTTCAATAAAATAATTACCTTTTGAGGTATTTGCGAAAAACCGCGTGGAAACGTGTTTTTTTGTTGAAAAATAAACATTGTTACGCGCAAATAACTCAAAAAGTGACGACTTATGTTACGTATTAACTGGGCTAAAAGGGCACATAGTAAATATCAGTATATTAATCGTTGGAATTTTGTTATTTTATTTTGTCTGTCTAGGCTCCGATCTCTAATAACATTTTATTAGTCCGGGATCGTATATTTCGAGTACTTTGTTTTTTACTCTAGAATTGCTTTTTCCATCTCAATGTCCTTAATCAAAATGAGTTTGAGTTTTTTACATTAAAAGAGTAGGCAATATCGCGTCGTTTGTTTACTTAAAGTCAAGAAAGTAGGTGGAATTCTAATTTAGCTTTTAAATTAAGTTTTCCGGTTGTTCTTTAAAAGAAAAAAAAAACGAACCGTTGGTTCTTGTATGTCAAAAGTCATTAGAAACCCTTCTCGGAGTATACTAAGAATTTTCTGGGGTGTAAATTACAAACAACCAATATTATATTTATTGATTAAATAGATGTTCTAAGATTATTCTTTTTCATTAGTAAAATAGATTTTTTGCTTATTGATAGTTTTGCTGTATACATGTATTTGACAGGTATCATATATAGAAAACTAAAATTATTCAACTTTTTGAAAATTTTAAAAAATTGTATCCAAGACTGCCTAAAGTAAACCTTGGTTTGAATGGTATACATGTTGAAAAATTGCTGAAGGTCCAATAAAAATTTGATAATTGACAAATGATCAACAAAGCAATATGTTTTTCAAATTCAAATCTTACATACACGTAAGAGGATGATGATCTTCTTTGAACGAATTGAAATTTAAAACTTAACACACTCTATAAAACACTCTAATTCTAATACTATGTACTAGCTGTGACATAGGCTCAAAGCAGGCGCTTTCTATGGTAAATGTGACACAAAGAAGAGGAGACAAAATTGAACCACGGGTTATAGTAGAGTATAATTCAGGAAAATCCTTCATATATGTATCGGATCAAATGAATTCTTATAATTCATTTTCAAGAAAATCATTTATGTTAACTTGTTGACTTAGGACCATTTATGTTATCTTGTTGACCTTTTTTGTATCATTTGTTAGGGTAATGCTACTATATAAATAAATGCTTAAGTCAAAAAAGCAGTGCTTATTAAAATGTGATAAACGGTTTTCATCAAAATGTAGGCATAATACCACCTGACCAAGGGCTAAAATCATAGAACGGTTTTCTAAGGCAAAAACTTTAATTTCTCCATATAAAATATACAAGCCGAGTGACGGTTTATGTACAAGATATGCAGTTTTATAAGTTATACTGAGTACCAAATGATGTGGGCCTTAATATTTGAACTTATCTTCTAGACTGAGTATCATATTTGGTACTAAAATGCCTCTTTGGTAATGCAGGAGCAAAGAGGCTGGCAGTCAACCTGTTACTTCCTTAGAAAGTCCAAAACTCCTTTAAAGGATCACATTTCGTGAAAATGTATTTAAATTTTTACACTTACGATACAATAAGAACAAAACGTTATTTTTCCTTTTCTATGTATATATTTTTTATTTATATAATTTATTATGATTTTAACATTCCTATGCTATTACTAATCTATTTTTGACCTTTATCCGTACTATAAAACTTGGAACTCTAAGCAATATTATATACAGAGTGGCCCAAAAGTCTGGAAACGGCCAATTATCTCGTAAATTGCTAGACATAATTGTACAAAATTTGAGGTCCACCTATTTTGGGATACGGAGATTCCATATTTGATATTTGCAATGTTGCCAGATTTGCCGTTTTTCTTATATTATTAGTAACTTTGGTTTTTCAAATTCATCACCCTGTATATTCAGTCACTATTGGAATCTCCTATTCAATACGAGTTCAACCATATGTAACACTAATGATTTTATGTAGTCTGGAAGGTCTTAAATACATAAAACAGAAGTCTGGCAACGCCTAACTGTCTCAATAAATTTTTTAATACTAACTATTTTCAACTACATTAAAACGTAACAATTGATAGATTACAACATTTTTTAACATAATGGTTACTTTATCAAGTGTTCAAAATATGCTCCATTTGTGAGTTGACAGTACCCGAGTACCCTAATCGATGGTAGAATGCGTCTACCACATTTCTCCATGATTGTCTAGAAATTATTCGTGATTCATCAATAATTCGTTGCCTCAGCTCTGCAAGACTTGCTGGTTTAGTTTTGTGAACTGAATTTTTCAAGTATCCCCAATAAAAATAATCTTTAGGATTGAAATCAGGTGAACGTGGAGGCCATTCAATTCTACCTCGTCTACCAATCCATCGTCCAGGAAATATCTCATCTAAATAACGCCGAACATTTACACCAAAATGAGCTGAAGCTCCATCTTGCTGAAACCATATCTGATTAAAATTGGCCCCAAACAAGTTTCTCAGTGTAGGTACAATTTCATTTCTAAGTAACATTTCGTAAGAATGGCCCAATTAACTGAGTACCTACTATGCCTGACCATACAGTTAATTTTTGTGGTCATCGAGTATGGTTTTTACGCATCCAGTGTGGATTTACGTCGTTCCAGTATCTTAAATTGTGTCGATTTACACTTCCACACAGTGTAAAGGTTGCTTCATCGGAAAAACATATTCTGTTACGAAATTTTCATCATTTTCAATTTTATCCATCATTATCTCAGTAAACTGTCATCTACGATCGAAGTCATCTTCACTTAATTCTTGCAATAAGTTAATTTTGTATGGTTTAAATTTATTCTTACGTAATACACGTAAGACTGAAGAACGACCTACATCATATACTTACTTATGTAACCCTGAGTGAGGATGTATGTGGATCTTCAACAAAACTTTGTATTATATCTAAAGTTTTGTTGTCATTCATAACTCTTTTCGGTCTACCTGATCGGTATCTATCTTTTACTTCTCCAGATTCCTCAAATCGCTTTACAGTTTTTTGTACCGTCGCCTTATGAACAGGAAAACGGTTTGGGAAAGTATCATTGAACAAGTTGGCTACTTCACAATAAGGTATTTTTCTGTCACCGTACCCTCTCATCATTAGAATAGTAATTCATTATTTTTCGTTAAGCGTCATTTTAGAGAAGCAATTTATCTTGCAGAACTTTTCAAAACATAACTACTGTCAGTTTTAGTCAATAATGTAAATGGTGAACAAATGTCAAAATCACAGCATTCTACATTTAAATATTTAAATTTATTATAATCTACATATTTTGCACTGTTTTATGTATTTAAGACCTTCCAGACTACATAAAATCATAAGTGTTACATATGGTTGAACTCGTATTGAATAGGAGATTCCAATAATGACTGAATATACAGGGTGATGAATTTGAAAAACCAAAGTTACTAATAATATACGAGAAACGGCAAATCTGGCAACATTGCAAATATCAAATATGGAATCTCCGTATCCGAAAATAGGTGTACCTCAAATTTTGTACAATTATGACTAGCAATTTACGAGATAATTGGCCGTTTCCAGACTTTTGGGCCACTCTGTATAAAAGGCCCAAGAAGTTGTTTGAAGACAAATTCGCCGGTCCAAAAGAAGAATGACACAACCGCAAAATGCAAAATTCTTCAGAAGAGCGATTTTCATCAGACAAAATAAACATTTTTTCATTTTGACTGAGTTTTTTACGAAGAAATAAACAATACTGTATACAACTGTACGTAATTTATATGTACTGTGCGTATGTATTTCATGTTTTTGCAATTATAATGGAGCTTATCTGTAAGAATACAGTATTTTATTAGTTTTTACCATATTCTCCGGATAACCCGGTTTTTTGATAACCCGGATTGGCCGCGGTCCCGATTAATCCGACTTGTCGAGGTTCCACTGTACTTCATTCTTCTTCCGTACCGGACTGAATATCTGCCTACTTTTACTTTTATTATTATAATTTATCCTAGGTGGCACAGCAGTCGGTTCCGCTCTACTTAACTTATTCTTACAGTTGTGCTACCTATTTGGCCGTGCAGTCGTATTAACAAATGGTGAAAAGTATTTTGAGTTTTATAGATAATACTATTGAGAGTCTTGTGGGTAATATTTAAATTTTTGTGATTAGATAAGCATTTTGTGTTTTTTGTCAGCACGCACCATGAGTGGTGGTTATTTTATTTCTAGGAAACCTCTGGAGAAAGGATTTGTCATTGAGAACGTCGAGCCATCTTTACTCACTGTTGTTGGTGAAGGTTTTTCGTCTCTTTATTTGGCGGCAATAAAGACAATTCTCTTGAAACCCTGAGATACAAACGATTCGCTAAAATAGTGACAAAAATGCATTTAATCTCTTCTCACTTCCTTCAACACAAGATGCAGCCCGTTTCCGCAGACTCCGAGTGCATCACCAGATTCCGTCATGACTCGGTAAACATTGTGATCCAGAAGATTGGGGCTGGAAAAGCATGGAATATTTTGGATACCAATCCAAACTTCCAAGCCTCTAGTACCCCGAGCTTATTAAATTCATTTTTGCAGATGCAATGGAAACTGGAAGTGCATGTGGTTGCCGAAAAGTAGACCTCAAATGTCCAGCAGTGTGCCTTCATTGTGGCGGTGAAAGCTGCAGCAAGCTCGTGGACATATCAACATTAATTATTGAAGAAAATGAATTGGAAGGTGAATTACCGACAATGACGCCAAATTTAACTCTCATTATACAACAAAAATTCACCTCGGATACTGATTCAGATCTTGACTCGCAGCCTGGACCATCGAAAAGAATGAAAAAATAATAACTATGATAGATATTTTTCAACATATAATAATACATAGTATTATTTTGTCTAGAAAATGTCCGTGAATTAAGCCTATTGGAGATACCATACAAAAAACGTGCCTCCAGACTCTACCTCATAGGTGCCCGAAAAATGGTCAAAAATAACTTACTAATAGCATAGGAATGTTAAAATCATAATAAATAAATATATAGATCGAAAAGTAAGCCTAAGGTTTTGTTTTTATTGTATTCCTATAAGAATTCGAGAATCTGGTCAAGTTTGGAGCGCTGTAAAACCTAGATAAATAAATAAAATTAAACAACTTTATAGTGGAAATTGTTCATTGGAAAATCCTCTACAAAATCGTTATGATGTTATTTTATTGTGAAATGAACGGAAAAAAAGTTATAACCTCAAAAAGGAAACTTCTTACTAAATTTTCTCTTATTTTTGTTTATAACTTTTTTGTTGGTCACTTGACGATCAATCGGTATAAATATAAAATTGTAGAAAATTTAATTTAATACATTTTATGTGTAATTATTTTTTTTTTGTAGTGTTGCTAGTTTAGGAGATATAGCGCGAAAGCCCTTTGCACCCCCTTTTCCAAGATGGCGGATGGGGGACAAGGGTGGCGACCCCAAAAACTTAAACTTAAGCTCCTACTGACCCTCCCTATACATAAAAAAAATAAAATTTACTCATCTAAGAAATGCAACCCTAAATGTAACATTTCAATGGACTAAATATCAATACGTCCAATTATTTCACTCTGGTATTAGTTAAATTTTTTGAACTAAATTTAAAATTTATCATCATTAACATTATTAATTTGATGCCAGTTAAGTTAATGTCACAGAAACTATCTTTTCCTTTTATTTCTATTATATACCTACAAAATCTTCCATATTCGTCCAATCGATAAAATTCATATCTACTTAACCATATAATCTGAAATTCGTATTAATTAAAATCTTGTCAATCGATTACGGTTCATCAGAGACATTTTTAATTATACCTCGTCTAGCACTAACAACCAAAAACGAACCCTGTAATTATAATTGAAAATTAGCCCTTCTTTTAATTGTGTTAACTCGGTCCTTTTGTTGGTTCATTTTTTAGCGCTGCGTCGATGTATAATTGGCGGCATTGTTGGCTGGAGGTCAATATGTGTCAATAGAAGAGAACGAACAAAGAGAATGCTTTTGGTTACAATTAAGCTTTAGTAGTTTCAGTAATATTACTTTGAATTCGCAGTTTCGCATTTGACGTCAAAGGTTGATATATTGCTGCTCTTGGTGAAAATGGTGAAGGGCTTTAAATGTGAAATTATTAAAGGTGTAAATTATAGCATTCCACCAATTTCATCATTTTACGTTGTAACGTTTAAACAATATAAAAGTCACATCTTTATTAATTTATATTTAAATATTTTTTGTATTCCAATTTCCATTGAATTCATTAATTTCTACTTTCTCTTCTCTTTCATTATTTTTTCTTCAAAAAGTAGTTAGCGTCTTCTCTCTTTCTTTTTTACAACTACAACTATCGGTTTACAGCGTTCTCCGACGCCTTTACACTCCTAACCGCCATTCTTCTCTGTTAAACCATAGACCTGGAGGAACTTCTCTTTCCTTTAGTTCTTTTTCCATTCTCTTCTTCCAGCTTCTTCTCGGCCTTCCTCTTTTCCTTCTTCCTTGTGGTGTCCACCCCAAAATATGTTTAGGGACCCTGTTATCTGGCATTCTCTGCACATGACCCTACCATATTAGTTGTTTTGTTTTAATGTCATCAATTATTGTATTTGTGATTCCCATAATTTCTCGTATTCTCTCAGTTAGTATCCGATCTCTTTCTTGATTTGCCTGCTTCTTTTCTCCAGAAGTCCATTTCTGTTACTAGTAACATTTTCTCTGTTTTTTTTTTCACCGGCCAAACTTCACTGCCATATGTGATTACACTTTTAAGTAGGTATGATATTATATATTATGAACTATTTGTTTGCTTCAGATATTGTTTGGTCCCACAGAGTGCCGTTCATTATGGATATGGCTTTTCTATCCTGTATGTTTATGTCTTTTATAGCACCGCCCAGTGTTCCATCTTTAGTTATCTTCATGCCTAGGTACTTGTGTTCTCACAGTGTTTAATTTTTACCCAGTAGTCTAATGTAATGGACTGATTTGTGCCTCCAATACACATGGATTTGACCCCATTTGATATATTCTTATTAACAGCTGTTACTGTTCAAGTTACAATGCGGTAGCCATATTGTCTTTAAGCACATCGATGTGATATTATACACAGGGTGATTGATTAGTGGGGTAAAGCTCAATAGATCCGCTATAGTAATAGATAGCAATAAAAGTTAATAACAAAAATTTTAGCCAACTTTAAGATTCACATTTTAAAATTAATTAGAATATTACAGGGTGTACTATAACATCGTGGCAGAACAAACTTATGTTTTTTAAATGGAATACCCTTATATTCGAAATCTTCTAACTTTCCCATTACAAAAATATAATGGGCTGTTATGTTATACAGGGTATTTACAAAGTTATAACCATATTTCTATGAAAATCGTAACAAGTTTAGCTCCCTGTATAAATAAAAATAAGTACAACAGCAATGGATTATTAACGCAATATTATTTTGTTGATTGTGAAAGTTTAAAAAAATGGTTAATATTGCTAATTTTCTTTATATCCAATACAGGGTGAGTCAAAACGCAAATACAATATTTTCTCAGTAATTTTAAATGGAATACCCTGTATTTTATGTCACTATCGAAAAGTACGTTACCGTACTTTATAGACCAGTGCAGATAGCTCTAAAATGGACCAAAAAAATAAAAAATTAATAGCAGGATGAGACCAATTCCAAATGAAAGTACACATATTAGATAACATGTGAAACATTTTTCACCAAATCTGGATGAGGAAAACATGGGTTGGGGAGCATTTTTAGGGGTGAAAACGGTTAATTACGTTTTGCGGCAAAACGGCACATCCTATCGAAAAAAGTTAAATTGCAAAGTTATAGGCAATAAAAAGATCTACAACTTTTGTAAGTAATCATTTTTCACATAACCTCAAAATATCCGAGAAAATTCAATGTTTTTGATTTTATTTTTTTTTCTCACTGAAAAAAAAATTATTTTTTACTAAATATGGTGGAAACTTACCCCTTTCTGTCCCAAACAGGCTGTAATTTTTCTGTATAAAAATATTTTTTAAAACTCTTGTTCTTTATGTCTAAGGGAAAATGTAAGCATTTTTTCAATTGAAAAATCTCCCGAAATTTTTTTAGCTTTTTTAAAGAAGTTGGCATTTTTTTGTTTACTGAAACCTCTACTTTCTGATGGTGTAAAAAAATATATACGTTACTGTGGAAAATTTTGTCACAAAAGGCAAAAATCGGAAATTTATTTTCAACCTCTCACCATTTTCAGATTCTCAGACGTAATATAAGTTGCATAGCGAACAGGAACCAACGAAACTCTGTTAAAAATTTACTACACTAATGCCGTTGTCTGTGATTTTTAATTTTGTGAATAAATTATGGTTAAAAAAAATAAAAAACACGCTTTTAAAGCACTAAAAATTTAAAAATAAAATATTACTAGCTTTAATTTTAAAAGTTATTTTTAAATTTTTAGTGCTTTAAAAGCGTGTTTTTTATTTTTTTAAACTATATACTTTTTTAAAAGGTCAGCCTACTTACCTAGAAACTACATTTTTTTTAAAACTTTTTTCTCATGAACCAAATTAAAAGTCGCAACAACTTTTTTAACGAAAACCTTTATTTAATACAAAAGAAAGTAATTATTATAATTTTAATGGCCAATTTTTCATCAATTAATTAAGTATTTGCTTCTTTGATGGCATTTCTTCATCACATTCGGTAATGCTTACAGATTCTGCAGTTTCCTCTAAATCTTCTGGACCATCATTGTCTTCGTCTACATTTTCTTCATTTGGCGTTGGTTTCTCATCCATAATGGCATCATATTCATTAATATAAAAAAATATGGTTTTTCAACATTGGAGCATTTATCAGAAGTACAATTTGAACATAAATTGGTACATTTCAAACCATGCTTTCGGCACCCACATTTTTGACTATTGCATCCAGTCTCACAGCTGCAGCAAATACTTTTTAGTAATATTTCTGGAATTAATTCTGCATTTGTGAATACGGGCCCAATGCCACGTTCATGTTGCTTCCAGCCCCAATTTGTTGCCGTCAGTTTGTTACCCATCCAAGACTGAATCTGATGGTATGCTCTGTAACAGTGTTGTTCTGCTGCGCCTTCTGTTGGTGGGAGATTAGCTAGTTTAAAAGAAGTTTTTATTCTTGGTATTTGTTAAATCTCAATTGATTCAAACTTATATTTTCATTTCTACATTTATAAATTGATAGAATTAATTGTAAACCATTTTTGGCGATATTTTCTTTACTTGCATCTTTTTTGTAGAAAATATTGGCTAAATGTGACAAGTTTTTATTGTCTAATAATGCTTTCACTATGTTTTTTGCCATAAATCAAGGTATTTAGTTATTAGAGCAGCATCATTATAATTTTTCTGACAACTTTTACGAATAAAAGCTGATGTCATATTTGCAAATTTTTTGTGTCTACTGTAAAATATTTTTTTACCAGACTCCACTAAACGTTTCAAACCATTTTCTTTTATTTTATACAACTGCTTATTATCTGCCTCATTGCAGATTATACAAACAGATTCTTCCGTATCCATAGTGATAATCTACAAATACAAAATCATGATTTTACAATTTTCTCTTTGAGTAAAACTAAATTTGCTTGTGCAAAAGAAAGAAATTATTGTTTGTTAATATTTTACTGAAGTACCTATTTCTAATTTATTTTGAATATATTGTATTAAATTATTATTAAAAATTTGTTAATTTAAAAAAATAAAAAAACTTCAGGTTATTTTAGTCATACTATTTATGAAAGAAAATGATAATATTTCATTGATTAATTGAGAATAAGACACAGGTAGTATTTACCTTTTTATGTAGATTCCACAATTTCCTTTAAAATAAATAAATTTGTCACTAAATGGGCTGCACCTACTCGCTATGCAACTTACATTACGTCTGAGAATCTGAAAATGGTGAGGGATTGAAAATAAATTTCCGATTTTTGCCTCTTGTGACAAAATTTTCCACAGTAATGTATATATTTTTTTGCACCATCAGAAAATAGAAGTTTCAATAAATAAAAGAAATGCCAACTTCTTTAAAAAAGCTAAAAAAATTTCGGGAGATTTTTCAATTGAAAAAATGCTTACATTTTCCCTTAAACATAAAAAACAAGAATTTAAAAAAAATATTTTTAAACAAAAAAATTACAGCGTATTTGGGACATAAAGAGGTAAGTTTTTAACATATTTGGTAAAAAATTTTTTTTTTTTTCAGTGAGAAAAAAATAAAATCAAAAACATCGAATTTTCCAATTTTCTCGGATATTTTGAGGTTATGTGAAAAATGCTTATTTACAAAAGTTGTAGATCTTCTTATAGCCTACAACTTTGCAATTTAACTTTTTTCGATAGGATGTGCCGTTTTGCCGCAAATCGTAATTAACCGTTTTCACCCCTAAAAGCGCTCCCCAACCCATGTTCCCCTCATCCAGATTTGGTGAAAAATGTTCCACATGTTATCTAATATGTGTACTTTCATTTGGAATTGATCTCATCCTGCTATTAATTTTTTATTGTTTTTTTGCTATTTACATTGTTCTATTAATTTTTGTATAATGTTCCCTATGTCTAAATTTATTAGTTTTCCAGATATTTTCATTTTAAGAGCAAATATTATTTTATTAATACCATAATATATTAATATATGTATTATTATATTAAGCCATGACTGAACTTTTTAAAACTGATAATTTAAGATTACTGATTATCAATCCGGTAATCAATGTAAGAATGTAGCAAATAAAGAAAGAAAAATATTTTATTAGTAATAAATTTTACAAAAAAAACCACAACCACAACATACAACATTTTTGAAATAACTAAAAACTACTTTTGTATGTAAATATAATAAATAAAATGTAAAAAATAGCACATAAACACAAAATACAACATTTTGTGAAAATAATTAAAACTACTTTTTGTATGTAAATGTGTAACAAAAAAAGAACGAAAAATAAATTATCAGTAAAAAATTTTACAAAAAAAAACATGAACAAAAAATATAACATTTTTGAAAAAATGGAAAGCTACTTTTAGTAAAATATGTCATATATTTAATTATATAAGGTGTTCAAAATGAGTTGAGTGAATGGGTTACTTACACTAAGAAGCATTTGTAAATTAACACTTCGAAATACACTTTTTATTCTATTTTTCATCTCATCCCTTGTTGTTGGAGGCATTTTATAACCATCATTCTTAACGCAAGCCCAAAAAAATCAGTTTTGGTGATCTGGGTGGCCACGCTACTGGTCCATTGAAAAATGAAAATATCTCGAAAACTAATAAATTTAGGCGTAGGGTATGGAATTTTGTATACAAATTAAAGTACGATAATATTACTTTTCAATAGTGATATAAAATACAGGGTGTTCTATTTAAAATTACTGAGAAAATAATGTACTTGCGTGTAGACTCACCCTGTATTCGATATAAAGAAAATTAGCAATGTCAATCATTTTAAACAATTTTGACAACAAATAAAAGACTATGGCATCAATAAACCATTGCCGTTCTGCTTATTTTTATTTACACTGGGAGCTGAACTTGTTACGATTTTCATAGAAGATTGGTTATAACTTTGTAAATACCCGGTATAACATAACAGACCTTTACATTTTTGTAATGAGGAAGTTAAGGAGATTTTGAATATAAGATAAAATATAGGGTGTTCCATTAAAAAAACATAAGTTTGGTCTGCCACGATGTTATCGAACACCCTGTAACATTCTAGTTAATTTTAAAATGTGAAGCTTAAAGTTGGCTAAAATTTTTGTTATTAACTTTTATTGCTATCTATTACTATAGTGGATCTATTGAGCTTTACCCCACTAATCAATCACCCTGTATTTTTAAGGATTTTTACCTAAGGTCGGGGGCCTAGCCCTGAATCAATTTTAAATTTAATATGTTGTTTGTCAACAATTGTTCTTCTACGATCCATCATTATTCTTTTTGCCTTATCGCTATGCGGGGTCGGCTTCCCTAATTGCATTTCTCCACACAATTCTATCTTGGGTCATATCAATATTAATCCCCTTTACCAACATATCCTGCCTAATCGTCTCTCCCCACGTCTTCTTTGGTCTTCCTCTCCTACTCCTTCCAGGAATCTGCACTTCAGCTATTCTTCTTATTGGGTGATTAACGTCTCAACGTTGAACATGACCAAACCATCTTAACCTATGCTCTCTCATTTTGGCATCAATTGGTGCCACACCTAGACTTCCCCTAATATACTCATTTCTAAGTTTATCCTTCTTTGTCACTCCACTCATCCATCTAAGCATTCTCATTTCCGCCACATGCATTCGTTGTTCCTCTTTCTTTTTCACTGCCCAACATTCAGTTCCGTACATCATAGCCGGTCTTATGGCTGTTTTATAGAATTTTCCCTTCAGCTTCATTGGAATTTTTCTGTCACACAACACACCACTCGCTTCTTTCCACTTCATCCATCCAGCCCTAATTCTACTGCATGCATCTCCATCTATTTCTCCATTACTCTGTAATACCGATCCTAGCTACTTAAAACTATTGCTTTTAACAATCATTTCACCATCCAAGGATACCATTTTATTTGTAGTAACTCCATCTTTAAATGAACATTCCAAATACTCTGTTTTTGTCCTACTAAGTTTTAAACCTTTTCCCTCCAGAGCTTGTCGCCACTGTTCCAGTTTTGTTCTAAGTCTCTTTCACTATTTCCTACTAACACGACATCATCAGCATACATTAAGCACCATGGAATGTTACCCTGTAGTTTCGCTGTTATCTGGTCCAAAACTAATGAGAATAAATACGAACTAAGCACAGCGCCTTGGTGCAATCCTACTTTCACATGAAATTTATCAGTCTCTCCCACACCTGTCCTAACACTAGTCGTTACTCCCTCATATATATCCCTCACAATCTTTACATATTCACCAGGGACTCCTTTCTTATTGAGTGCCCACCACAGAATCTCTCGAGGAACTCTATCATATGCTTTCTCAAGATCAATGGATACCATATGAACGTTTGTTTCTTTACTCCTGTATTTTTCCATCAACTGCCTTATAATGAAAATTGCATCTGTTGTTGATCTACCCTGCATAAAGCCAAATTGATTCTCGGATATTTCGGTCTCTTCACGTATCCGTCTATCAATTATTACTCTTTCCCATATTTTCATGGTGTGGCTAAGCAGTTTTATAGCCCTGTATTTTGTACATTGTTGTATATCTCCCTTGTTTTTGTAAACAGGTACCAGGATACTGCTTCTCCATTCGTCTGGCATTTGTCCGACTTCCATAATTCTATTAAATAGACCTGCTAGCCACCTTGCTCTTGTCTCTCCCAATGCTCTTCATACTTCCCCAGGAATATCATCTGGTCCTACCGCTTTTCCTTTCTTTATTTTTTGAAGCGCTTGAGCCACTTCCTCGTTTGTTATTCTGGTAACCATTGCTGTTACTATCTCCGTTAACTCCACAGGCTGTCTGTCAAATTCTTCATTTAATAAACTGTCAAAATACTTCTTTACTCCATCCCTTTTTGACATCCTTTTCGTGAATTAGTATTTTATTATTTTCATCTCGGATACATCTAATCTGATTAAAATCTCGTGTTTTCTTTGCTCTCTGTTTGGCTATTTTATATATCTTGGCTTCGCCTTCCCTGGTATCAAGTTGGTCGTATAGGTTTGAATAAGCTTCTGCTTTAGCTTGTGCTACTGCTACTTTCGCGTCCTTTTTGGCGACCATATAGTTTTAAAGATCTATGTCCGATCTGGTTTCTTGCCATTTTTTATATGATTTTCCCTTCTCTTTTATTTTTACTTGTACTTCATTTGACCACCACCAAGTCTCTTTATCCTCAAACTCCTTTCCTGACGTTTTTCCAAGTATTTCAATAGCCGTCTCTCTAATAATATTGGCCATTTTTCTCCAAGTTGTGTTAGGGCTTCCTTTCATGTTCCAACATATTTTTTCTACTTTTCTTTCCCTGAATAGACCTTCTTTCTCATCTTTTAGCATCCACCACTTGATTTTTTGTAGTCGATATTTTTGTTTAGTCTCGCTTTTTACTTCGATGTCCAGAACAAGCAGCTTATGTTGTTGGCTTACTGTCTCACTAACTATTACCTTGCAGTCCTTGCATTCACGTATGTCTTCTTTCCTTATCATGAAGTAGTCTATTTGGGAATGATGTTGTCCACTTTTGTAGGTAACAAGTTGAGTTTCTCTCTTTTTAAAGAATGGGTTAACAATCGCCATATCCAATGCTGTTGCTAATTCAAGCATGTCACCTCCAGCTTCATTTCTAGTTCCAAAGCCTAATCCCCCATGTATTGTTTCATATCCTGTCTTGGCTTGTCCCACATGTGCATTGAAATCACCTCGTATTATAATTTTCTTCTCTGCTGGAATATCACTCAGTACGTCTCCTAATTGGTCATAGAAAGCTCTTCTTTCATTCTCACCCAGACCTGTTTAAGGAGCATACACACACAACATTCAATACCTGTTTATCAATTACAAATTTCACTGACATCATTCTATCACTCGTTCTTACAACTTCTACTACGTTATCTTTCATTTCACTATCAGCAATTATACCAACTCCATTTCTAGTGTTACTACTCCCTACATACCAAAATTTGTATCCTTCACCTAGTTCTTTCGCCCTTTGTTCTTTCCACCTAGTTTATTGAATACAAGCAATTTGATCTCTTCTTCGTTTGAGCGCGTCCACTAACTCCAGACTCTTACCTGTAAGACTACCAAGATTCCAAGACCCTATCTTGATTTTTCTAACCTGTAATGGTGTTCCCCCTGATATAGTCCTCACCCGGAGATCCGAAACGGAGGCTCATTTTACTTCCAGAATATTTTACCTCAGGAGATGCCATCATTTCAGTATAAGTTTTTATTGCGATTGGAGAAGGTCTTTTCATTATTATGGCCTGAAAAGATTTTATGGATATTTGATTCCTGAATGCCTTTTCTATCAGCACCATACCCTACCCTGCACGTTTAGCCAATACACCACCAATGCAACCAAAGTGCAGTATTACCCCACACCCGCCTGCATTTTTCTGTATAGGGCAGGATCACTACTGTAAGGACTGCCCTATAAGCCAATGTATTGTTGCCCGTATCCCGCCACTAGGAGGCACGTACTTTATTCGGGATACAATTGCTCTTTTACGATTATGAGGTGTTTATACCTATAAGACGAAGCTCTTCTGATGATGACATTTTGCTGTGCTGAAAGTACTTTGCTGATTTTTAATAAAATATTTTACACACTATCAATTTTTGAACACATATCTGTTGCCGTTTTGACTTATACAGAAGTGTGTATGAACCTTTTTCTATTCTATTTATAAATTAATCTTTGTTTTTACTTCTTTTGAAGTTCCAGTTAACTATTTTCTTACTAGCCTGTCCTACAACAGATTTAATTTCTTCCCAATTTGCTCTGTCTGTAAATTTTGGTCACGTTGTTGAAGAATTGTATTTATTTCTTCTTCATATTTATTTTTTAATTCTATATACTTCCGTAAGTTTTCCAATATTGTATTTTCTCTTCGTTTTATTATTATTCTTCTTTTTCCCTTTCTGCTTATTCCCTCATATGACTTTAACGAGGAAGGTAATGATCCGAGTCGATTTCATCTCCTCTCATACTTCTTACATTTTGGATGATATTCACGTATTTGCTTTCAATCATCACAAGATGACTTTATTTAGAGATTATTCTCTATTTCAATGTATTTTATGTTACAGAAATGAACAAACATTTTCATTTCGTTGCAAAACGAAACCAAAGCTGCTTTACATTTCAGTTTGTTTAGAGAGCGCTACAAGCATTTTGAACGGTTTCAAAGCTCGTCGTTTATCATCAATCAGAGAATGCATATGTAGAATATTAGCTTCAGCTCCAGCATATGTAGAATATTAGCTACCTCTAAACCAACTGAAATAATTTAGAAAATTAGCTTCAAATTGCAACTAACGAAATAGGCCAGGGTAATAAGGCAAAAATATACCCTGTTCGTGACACTCGAGCAGCCAGGGTACTGAAGCGTTTTTTCGACAGGTAATACATATGAGAACAAATTGTAACTATTTCCTGCGTAGGATCTGGCGGCCATTTTTATTTATAAACAATTTAATGTCGAAAAACGGCATTTTTTCCGTTTTTTCTCAAATCAATGGAAAACAGTGTACCTTGTGGTTACATTAGTACAAACATCTTCGTGAGCATGGAAAAATCTTTAAAATGACGTATTACACAGATTGATATACTTATTTATTGTTAATATAATTGAGAAAAAAGGTCTAAATTGCAAAAAAATTAATTTTGCAATAACTATTGTAAAAATTAGTATACAGCTTTGAAATTTTTGTCAAATGAGGGCTCTGTAGTGCGTAATATGTGACAAAAATTTCGAAGCGATTTATGCAATTGTTTATATTTTATTCAAGTTGTTTATCCCAGAGAGCTTTTTTTGCAATAAAATAAGTCAGATAAACAGAATGTTAGAACCATTCTGCAGGTGTCAAATAAAAGATCATAAGCTAAAATTTCAAACTTGTTTAAGAAAAAGTTAATAAACAGTGCATTTATTAGTAATAAATAATTATGCAAAAGTCTCGTCAATTTTTCCTTATAAACAATTCGAACAGCTTTTTTTTATGGCCGGCACAAACATTTTTTTACGTATTCTACAAGATGGTGTTTTTACACGAACTGTAAAAAAAAATAATTTAGCCTAGGTCAATTAGGGCCAAAGTTAGCAACATTTGTGTTTAAATTTACAGCTAATTTGTTTATAATAAATAAGGATCAAAAATAGCGCTTTTTCACTTTTAAAGACACGAAGTATTCATAAAAAAATTTTGGCTCTATTTGCTTTTCAAGGAAGTCGTCAATAAAGCTTTAGAAATGAAGTATGTAAATCCATGCGACCTAAAATTGAAATATTAACTTCAAAATCCTACAGTTTTTTGTATCTTGGGAACCAACCAATGGATTTTAATGTTTTTTTTAAATTTGTATATACTTTTAGCGTGCTTTACAAGTATGGAGTCAGTTGATTCATAAATTATCCACCTCACAAATGAGGTGCCACATGAGAAAATGAATTTATTCCATAATTTAGCCCCTCTCTGTATATATTATTATATAATAAAAGAAAAATTTCTATAAAAGTGTGACTTTTACTCTATAAGTTTACTTACAGTTGCAGTAATTTGAATTTTGTGATTCATTGTTTATCAAATCATTTTTATGTCTTAGATTTTATATTTATATGAATAAAAAATAATATTACCTGGGGAATAGTCCGATATTCCTCTACCAAGGCCATAACTGTACCAAATGTTCTGGAGGCCTGGGATAACGGCGAATAGCTCTTTTTAATTCATCCCATAAATGCTTAACAGGATTGAGATCTGGGCTGCATGCGGGCCATTCTAATCTTATCAATCCAACCTCTATTTTATGAGTCAATCAGTGTTTTACTTACAAAAAATGATACAGCTCTTACACGAAAAGAGATATTCGGATAATTCAAAAAACAAAATTTTAGTGATGTCTCTGGGATAATATGACAGGACTATGACACAAAATGAGCCCTTCCGTTTTTCCACAGAATTTTTTAAAGTTAGTAGAAAATACAACGCTTCCATTCACCCCTGTATAATGCCACGCAAGCAAATTTTTTTTGTTACCGCAAAAATACGAAACGATATCAACATACGCATCTACAAATTGGTGCAAGAATCTTACAAATCGGAGCACAAATAATAAAGTTATAAACTATTAAACTTAATCAAAAATTTTGGATGGCCGAATTTTGTGCCGGTGAGTGTAGTAATAATATATTTATTACAATTTTTTATCAATTATTACATACATAACATTGTAGTTGTTCACCTAAAATACGGTAAAAAAAAATTTTTTTGAAAAAAATTTTTTTAAACAAATTAAATTGTTTAATAAATAATTTATAAATCAACAGACTCCATCTTTGTAAAGTACGCTAAAAGTACATACAAATTAAAAAAAAACATTAAAATCCATTGGTCGGTTCCCAAGTTACAAAAAATTGTAGGATTTTGAAGCTGATATTTCAATTTTAGGTCGCACGGATTTTATGCTTCTACTTCATTTTTGAAGCTTTATTGACGACTCTCTTAAAGAGCAAATAAATCCAAAAATTTTTCTGAATACTTCGTGTCTTTAAAAGTGGAAGAGCTCTATTTTCGATTCTTATTTATCATAAACAAATTAGCTGTGGATTTTTAAAAAAATGTTGCTAACTTTGGCCCTAATTGACCTAGGCTAACTTATTTTTTCCTAAGTTCGTATAAAAATGCCATCTTTTAGAATGTGCAAAAAAAATTTTGTACCGGCCACAACAAGCAAGTTATTCAAATTGTTTATAAGGAAAAATTAACGAGACTTTTTCATAATTATTTATTACTAATAAATGCACTCTTAATTAACATCTTTTAAATAGGTTTGAAAGTTTAGCTTATGTTCTTACATTTGACACCTGCAGAGTGGTTCTAACATTCTGTTTTTCTGACTTATGTTATTGCAAAAAAAAGCTCTCTGGGATAAACAATTTGAATAAAATATAAACAATTACATGAATCGCTTTGAAATTTTTGTCACGTATTAAGCACTAATTAACCCTCATTTGACAAAAATTTCAAAGTTGTATACTAATTTTTACAATAGTTATTGCAAAATTAATTTTTTTGAAATTTAGACCTTTTTTCTCAATTATATTAACAATAAATAAGGGTATCAACCTTTGTAATACGTCATTTTAAAGGTTTTTCTATGCTCTCGAAGATTTTTGTTCTAATGTAACCAGAAGGTGCACTGTTTTCCATTGATTTGAAAAAAATCGGAGAAAATGCCGTTTTTCGACATTAAATTGTTTATAAATAAAAATGGCCGCCACATCCTACGCAGGAAATAGTCACAATTTGTTCTCATAGGTATTACCTGTCGAAAAAACGCTTCAGTACCCTGGCTGCTCAAGTGTCATGGAAAAAACCTTATTACCCTGGACTAAAATGGCATGGGCGTCTTAGCGACATCTGCTAGAAACAAGTCAAAGTTTTCAATGTAATAAAATATAAAATAATATTAAATTAACAACTTTATTGAGATCATTTTTCTGGTTACACCTCCGTGGCTTCTAAAAATACAAGCCAAACCGATGCTGGAGCAAAAGAAGATGAGGAAGATTAGGAGAAAAAGAGATGAGATTTTATTTCTATTAGTTTATACTCCTATCTGAGTATATGGGGGTCCATTTTTCGTTGGAATTTTTTCGCACTGGACAGGTGAGATGTGAGTTGCAAATATTAGAATTCCTTCAGCTTTTTTTGCTCTAGCATCCGTTTGGATTGCATTTTTAGAAGCCACGGAGGTATAACCAGAAAAATATTCCCAATAAGGTTTTTAATTTATTAGTCTTATTTTATATTTTATTAGATTGAAAACTTTGACTTGTATTTTATATTGTTTACAGCATAATTCATGATATTGTGATGTTAATAGTGATTTATTAGTATCTGATATGATCATAATTGAATGGTATAATAACATAAATTGGGTTCACTAATGTAGTTAAAGATATAAATATAATTCATTTAATATATAAACACCCTTTGGAATATATCGAATCTATTACTAGCTTAGCATTTGCGGTTTGTCTGACTTTAGTTGTAACTATGTAAACAGGAATAATATTCTGACTCTATTATATCGTCAATAGAAGTAAGCGAAACCTACTGATGTGAAACGCTATACTTAATCCACATAATTGATTGAATCCTGGGCTGGATATTCGCAGGGTTAATATTAGTTTGGGAAGATAAATATACATATTTGTATCTAAACGAGATAGTCAGAAAACTTTGATCAAAGTATAGATTTATTTGGCATTTACTTTATTTGAATTACATGCCTTGTGCAGCGTATTTATGCGATACTCAAAGGTGAGCGAATGAAAGGATTCAATTAAAAACATTGGTAAAAACACAGGCGGTTCTATAATTTGGTCATTCGGATGGCTATATCCTTAAAATAACACATAGCGACAAAATTTGACCATCATTCGAACCCAAAGATCATAATTACTCTCCTGAAGGTTTTTGTCGCTGAACTCGAATCTGAGCTCAAAATTGACTTTGGTTTCTGAGATATCCTAACTAGGGCAGTCAATGAGGGTGCTTGGCTCCGAATTATATCCTACTACATCGATTTACTTGATATTTTCACAGTAAGTAGGGATTAGCTTAAGAAACAAAGTCTACCCTATGACGATGTTCGCTTTTACTTGGGGGCGGTTTCCACCCCTTTTCGGAGGTGAAACATTTTTTGGTTAAAATAGCCACGGAAGAGGCTAGAGAACCTAATTCTAAGCAAAAACTGTTTTACAATTATTTTTTAAAAACTCAATACTTTTTGAGTTATTCGTGGTTGAGAATTGGCCATTTTCATTGAAAAATGACACCTTATCGGACGGAGTTTTGCGAATATCTTAAAAACTATGCATCTAACAAAAAAAGTATACAAAATATTTTTGTACCTTATAAAAAACAAAGATTCATTCCTTCATAAATCTTCTATTTAGTTATAATATAAAAAGAGATATGGTAGGTGAGAAGAGTTTGTTTTTTTGTGCATACTCAAATCGGTGTATTCAACTTCAAATAATAGAGAAACGGTCGATTTTAGGTGAACAATGATCCTAACGACTTTTGTAGTGCTTGAAAAGGCATTTAAAATGAGCAATATTAAATGTCGATTACATTCAAACTAAGCGAGATCATTATCATTCTCTTTGCCTTATCCCTATGCGGGGTCGGCTTCCCTAATTGCCTTTCTCCACACAATTCTATCTTGGGTCATATCAATGTTAATTCCCTTTACCAACATGTCCTGCCTTATCGTCTCCCCCCAGGTCTGCTTTGGTCTTCCTCTCCTACTCCTTCCAGGAATCTGCACTTCAGCTACTCTTCGTATTGGATGATTAACGTCTCGACGTTGAACATGACCAAACCATCTTAACCTATGCTCTCTCATTTTGGCATCAATTGGTGCCACACCTAGACTTCCCCTAATATACTCATTTCTAATTTTATCCTTCTTTGTCACTCCACTCATCCATCTAAGCATTCTCATTTCCGCCACATGCATTCGTTGTTCCTCTTTCTTTTTCACTGCCCAACATTCAGTTCCGTACATCATAGCCGGTCTTATGGCTACTTTATAGAATTTTCCCTTCAGCTTCATTGGAATTTTTCTGTCACACAACACACCACTCGCTTCTTTTCACTTCATCCATCCAGCCCTAATTCTACTGCGTGCATCTCCATCTATTTCTCTATCACTCTGTAATACCGATCCTAAGTACTTAAAATTATTGCTTTTCACAATCATTTCACCATCCAAAGATACCATTTTATTTGTAGTAGCTCCATCTTTAAATCAACATTCCAAATACTCTGTTTTTGTCCTACTAAGTTTTAAACTTTTTTCCTCCAGAGCTTGTCTCCACTGTTCCAGTTTTTGTTCCAAGTCTCTTTCACTATTTCCTACTAACACGACATCATCAGCATACATTAAGCACCATGGAATGTTACCCTGTAGTTTTGCTGTTATCTGGTCCAAAACTAATGAGAATAAATACCGACTAAGCACAGAGCCTTGGTGCAATCCTACTTTCACATGAAATTTATCAGTCTCTCCCACACCTGTCCTAACACTAGTCGTTACTCCCTCATACATATCCTTCACAATCTTTACATATTCACCAGGGACTTCTTTCTTATTGAGTGCCCACCACAGAATCTCTCGAGGAACTCTATCATATGCTTTCTCAAGATCAATGAATACCATATGAGCATTTGTTTCTTTACTCCTGTATTTTTTCATCAGCAGCCTTATAATGAAAATTGCATCTGTTGCTGATCTACCCTGCATAAAGCCAAATTGATTCTCGGATATTTCGGTCTCTTCACGTATCCGTCTATCAATTACTCTTTCCCATATTTTCATGGTATGGCTAAGCAGTTTTATAGCCCTGTAGTTTGTACATTGTTGTATATCTCCCTTGTTTTTGTAAACAGGTACCAGTATACTGCTTCTCCATTCGTCTGGCATTTGTTCAACTTCCATAATTCTATTAAATAGACCTGCTAGCCACCTTGTTCCTGTCTCTCCCAATGCTCTCCATACTTCCCCAGGAATATCATCTGGTCCTACCGCTTTTCCTTTCTTTATTTTTTGAAGCGCTTGAGCCACTTCGTCGTTGGTTATTTTGGTGACCATTGCTGCTACTGTCTCCGTTGACTCTACAGGCTGTCTGTCAAATTCTTCATTTAATAAGCTGTCAAAGTACTTTCTCCATCTCTTTTTGACATCCCTTTCGTGAACTAGTATTTTCTTATTTTCATCTCTGATACATCTAATCTGATTAAAATCTTTTGCTTTCTTTGCTCTATGTTTGGCTATTTTATATATATTCGTTTCGCCTTCCCTGGTATCAAGTTGATCGTATAGGTTTGAATACGCTTCTGCTTTGGCTTTTGCTACTGCTACTTTCGCTTCCTTTTTCGCCACCATATAGTTTTGAAGATCTGTGTCGGATCTGGTTTCTTGCCACTTTTTATATAATTTTCTCTTCTCTTTTATTTTTCCTTGTATTTCGTTTTTCAAACTAAGCGAGATATTCTACAAAAAAATTGATGACTAATGTATTTTAAGAAGAAATGAGAAGTATAACTCCTCATCCATCAGAATTATAATACATCGTTTTGCTTTTACAATACTTTTTATTATAGTATTATTTATATGTCCAAACATTTAGACTGGTTTAAAATGAATGGTTTTTGAAAAAAAAAAATAAGAAGAAATTATACAGCGCATTTTTAAATTTTCTTGAAAATCTTCCTTTTTCTCCATGTAACTCGAAAATAATAAGAGATACGAAAAAAAGATCCCACACAAAAATGTGGGGTTGTTTTAGGTAAAAATTTTGTTTTATTTTTCATTACTGTATCTCTTATCATTTTCAAGTTATATGGAGAAAAAGGAAAATTTTTAATAAAATTTAAAAATGCGCTCTATAATTTGATCTTATTTTTTTTAAACCATTCATTTTAAAGCCGTCCAACTTTTTAAACATATAATTAACACTATAATAAAAGGTATTGTAGAAGGAAAACGATGCATTTAGACTCTGGTGGATGGGGGTTAAAATTATTTCTCATTTTTTCTTAAAATACATTAGTTATCAATTTTGTTTGCAGCATATCTCGCTTAGTTTGAATGAAAGGATCTTTAATATTGCTCACTTTAAAGGTCTTTTCAAGAACAACAACAGGTATTGATAGCATTATACACCTAAAATCGACCGTTTCTCTGTTATTTCAAGTTGAATACACCAATTTGGGCATGTACCAAAAAAACAAACTCTTCTCACCTACCGTATCTCTTTTTGTTTTATAAGTGGAAGATTTGTGAAGACAAGTGTCTCTTTGTTTTTTATAACCTACAAAAATGTGTTATATAGTTTTTTTAGTTAGATGCCTAGTTTTTAAAGTATTTGCGAAAAACCGTTTGAAAAGGTGTTATGTTTCAATGAAAATAGTCAATTTTCAACCACGAATAACTCGAAAAGTATTGAGTTTTCAAAAAAAATGATGGAACAATTTTTGCTTATAATTAGGTTCTCTAGCGAATTCCGTAGTTATTTTAACCAAAAAAGTTTAACCCCTGAGAAGGGGTGGGAACCACCCCCAAGATAAAAGCACACATTGGCATAGGGTAAACTTTGAATTAGGAGATAAATAGATGCTATTTCCAAAATTTCATTAAAATCCATGCAGTAGGATAGAATTAGGAGGTAATATCCTATTTTGCTCCCATTGACTGGCGTAAACATAAATGTGCAAAACAGCTGTTTTGAACCTTTTTGAAGTTATAGAGTGAAGTAATAAAACTTTTCTCCCAGAAAATGTTATAACGTTAAAGTATAGGTTTCAATATTTTAAATGACCCTAAGTTTACTCAGATATTTTTTTCCGCTGAGTTATCGCATTTTAAAGTTTATTAATTTAAAAAAAACCTACAAATCATTTTGATTATATTATAGAATAACGGAAACGCTAAATTCAGAAATCTCAAACTTACAAAGTCTTATTTCAACCACCGTAAACCTGACAACCTAAACTAAATTACCCCAAATCCAACAATCTCAAACCTACACGCTCCAAACCCAACCAATTCCTAGAGACTAGTCAGTTAATAACTACCGTAGTTGTTCCTCAGAAATTACAACATAGTACCATATACCGCATATCTTAGATCACTGACCTAATTCCAAACGAGCGAACAAATGCCGAACCGGAAGAAGAAGAACTCATGGCTTCAAAACTTACATTCCAATTGGACTAGCATCGATCGAGTTATTCAGAAATGCCGTAAACAAAATTAAAATTGCTATGATGTAATGATAGCCATAGGTTGACCAATTTGTCGTTTTGAAGACGTCAACAAATTGGTTGACAAATTGGTCAACCTATGGCATTAACGTTAATGGCAAGAAGCTAAATCACCTCAGATTCGCTGACGACATTGTGATTATAGCGAGCTCATTCGAGGAACTGCAAATTATGATAGAGGAACTCGCAGGAAGCTCCCAATACGTCGGCCTAAAAATGAACATGAAGAAAACAAAAATAATGACAAACACAGATGACCCCAGACGCATAACTATAAATGGCAGTGAGATAGAAAAAGTCCAGGAATATATTCTACCTAGGCCAAATCCTGAAACTTGACAAAGAAAACCAAAGTGCAGAAATTAATAGGAGAGCAAGACTAGCATGGGCAGGATTTGGAAAACTTGGTTGGATACTTAAGAACCGCAAAATACCTCAATATTTTAGGACCAAAGTGTTCAACCAGTGCATCCTTCCTATCATGACATATGGGTGTCAAACCTGGACCCTAACCAAGGCAAATATGAGTAAACTAGCCACAACAGAAAGAGCTATGGAAAGAGCAATGTTAGGTATACGACTGTCAGATAAAAAGAGGAACGACTGGGTAAGATCAAAAACAAAAGTCGAGGACATAACAACAAAAGTTGCCAAACTTAAATGGAGCTTTGCAGGCCACACTGTTAGACAAAAAGACCAACGTTGGAATGCCACGATACAACATTGGAGACCTTACCAAAGTAAATGACCGAGAGGAAGACCACAGATGAGATGGGTTGATGATATTAAAAGAGTAGCCGGAACGAATTGGAAATATGTTGCTCAGGATAGAGACCGATGGAAGGAGTTGGGAGCGGCCTATGTCCAAACGTGGACGATAGAAGGCTAAGAAGAATGATAGCCAACGTCCGCAACGAGAAGGTATATGAAGTAGATTTAAATCCGTTGACTATGATACGAACATCAACCCTGACAAGTGTCTTTTTCAGAATGTGTTCCGAGTACAGATTAAGAAGCTGTGGTGACAAGATGCACCGCTGTCTAATCGCACGAAAAATTTCAATTGATTCAGAAATATCTAGGCCAATTCTGACATTTGCTTGCGAGGATAACACCTACATATTTTGTATAATTCTTCGTAAGTCTATTTCTTCCAACTCTTCCAAGAATTTCTCAGTTTCATCAGTTTTCTATGTCTAACTTTATCTAATGTTTTCTCAAAGTCTGACACATCTCCGCCCATAAACCAGTACTTCGTTGCACACTGAGTAGTTCGTTTGTTCTTCTAAAGGTGTATTTAAATCAAAGCGAACACGAACGAACGAACGAATCCATTCATTAACATTATTGTATTAGTACAGCGAATCGAGCACGACCGAACGAATTCGTTCGCATTCGCACATGTTCCAACCGATGTCGGTAAGTTAGCGAATCATCAAAGTAAATCGTTGTTCAATGTGGACTGTGGACAGTGGATAGATGGTAGCGAACGAATTCATTGAGAAGCGTTGATTTAATTTATTTACAAAAATTAGTTTGAAAGGTTGTATATTGTGTAGTCGTAAAAACATAATTTTGCAATATGGAATGGACCAATGAAAAGATACTTCAATTAATTGAGTTATTATAGTAATGATGAATGCCTATGGAGCCCGAAATCGAAGGTACAGTGGAACACCGATAAGTCGGATTAATCGGGACCTCGGCCGATCCGTGTTATCGAAAATCTGGGTTAGCCGGGGAATAAGGTAAAAATTAATAAAATACGGTATACTTACAGATAAACTCGATTATAATATTGCAAAAACATGAAATATATAATGCACAGTACAGATAAATTACGTCCAGTTGTTTACAGTTTTGTTTATTTCTTGGAAAAAAAACTCAAAGTGAAAAATCGTCCGGGTTAGCCGGACTTCTGGATTATCGGAGGCCGACTTATCGGGGTTCCACTGTATATAAAATAATAAACAGGAAAACTTGACTTGCATAGGAGTCACTTGTTGCAAGAAAGCGGAGGGTTAGCCGCATTTTTTCCTTTGCAGTAATAATTGCTTTTTTGAAATTTGTATTATTTTTGAAAATAATTTTAGTCCAATTAAATTCAACAAAATTTCAAAATCTTCCATAGACATTCTACAGAAATTTGTAACTTGGCCTAAATTGTCAGTCAAAATCACTTAACAAGGCACCACCTCCTCCTTTTTTCTCTTTTGTAACAAGCTCGAACACCACACTCTCTCTTCCTTTTTTTTTCGGCAAGTCCTGCAATAACTATAAAACTAGCAGCCGCTAATGATTATATCTTCATCTGTATCCGACATTGCGGACGGATCATCAACGAATGCTAACGTTCGCTTCAATGTAATGGTCCTACTTTGTAGCGAACGAATAACCAAGCGAACACCTACGAATTCGTTCCTTGGTTCGTTCGTTCGTATTCGCTTTGATTTAAATGCACTTTAAGAGTATTACGAAAACCACATTGCGTATCACTAACTTCTCCTTCAATTCTAGCATAATTTCTGCAGTGAATTATCTCTAGGAAGATTTTTAAAACATGACTGAATGATTGTCCTATAGTCGGACGACTTTTTAGTGCTTTTGTTTTTATGGAAGCACCAGAAATCAATAGGTTATTATTTTTACGGTTTCGGATAACTTATTTAAAAGGCTAATAAATAATTTTTCCCTTTGTTTCCAAGTATTTTAAGTCTTTCTGTTGGTATTTTATCTTATCCTGTAGAGTTTCTGTTTTTGACTACTATTATTGCAAAAAATTTGATAAAAACTTAAAATTAAGTCAATTATACGCACAAAATCACTATGACTAATAATTAAATATAAATATAAATAGAAAACGCTCTACCGAAAGAATTATGTGAATTATTTTTCAGTCCATTGCTCTTAACACAGCTCCGGATTAACATTTACATTGTAACGTTACAAACGTCACATCTTTGTTATTTTATTTTTAAATAATTATTTGACTCTATTGTCTTTAATATTTCATTAATAATTTTCTTCTATTTGTTTTACCTGTTTTCTTAGTTAAAAACTCGTTGGCGCCCTCTTTTATTATCCTCTATTTCCTATTGTGACGTGACACAACGTGCCACGTGGCCACGTTGGGCGCCAGTGAAACGAAATAACAAAAATTAACGTTGGGCGCCAGTGAATGGAAAACTACAATAGACTACCCCAGCCAATTTAAATACCATACGAAAATGATATCTCAATTAACTAAGATAGCTATCGTTCACCCCAGCCTAGCTCAGTCTCTCCGGGTGTGCGTTCGTCTTGTCCCAATCTTATGCCTCCTCTACACATTGGCAGACGTGTCCGCGGACGGCATCTGCGTATGCATCCGCAGATGTGTAGATGGGGTAATTTGATCGTCTGTTGTTTACTTCGGACCTCTACGACGCATTAGTTTTCGCAGTGAATTCAAAGTAAATATTGCGTCACCCGAGAATTAACACAGACTGAACGATTTACAGATGTGTACTACAGATGTGTGGTCAGCGCGTGATGATACATCGGCAGATGCATCCGCAGACGCGTCTGCCGATGTGTAGAGGAGGCATTTTAGATATGAACTCTGAAAATTTAGAATGAAAGCAAAAACAACAGTATTTTTTAAAAATCGTGTTTATTGTTCAATAAAGATATCGCACCCTCAGTGCAAGACTGCAGTAAGTCAAAATAAGTAAGTTTCGAGATAAAGACGATTTTGTTTATTTTCGTGCTAATATCGGTGAAATAAGACACAAGTTTTAAGAAAAATTAGCATTTGATTATGATTTTGCATGCTTTCCAGCCTATATTACATTAACCAAAAATAGAAATTTAAATAAAATAATATTAATGCAAAAAATTAGGAATTTCAAAGTTACAACACTTTTGCACGGAAAATATTGTTAATCACTACACATTTAGTATTAGAATTTCAAAGTTACAACAGTTTGGCACGGAGAAAATTGTAAAAAGTGTAGAAACATTTACTTTTACAGTAAAACCTGTGTTACCGGCCACCTGCCAACATCGGCCACCTGTACTAACGGCCAGTTTAAAAATTCCCCAAACCAATTATGTATATCTAGACTACAAAAACTGGCAATACCGGCCACCTTTCTATATCGGCCAATAGTTCTTTCATTTTAGTGGCCGTTGCTGACAGGTTTTTACCGTAGTTGTTGTCCTTTTATCGTACATCATCTTGTGCCAAAATATTTTTATAAAAACTATGGTCGGCTTCTGGTATCATACCCGAATGACATAAGTATACCAAATCTTTCTTTTTGGCCATTTGAATTTTTGGCTGTTCTTTGGCAAGTTTTCTGAGAATAGATATTTTTGACCTCTCAGTATTGTCAATACACAAGTTTTAAGATAACTGTTTTTCCTTTCATGAGAAAAAATACTTTTTGGTCGTAAATAATTAGTCTTAATTTATGTGGTTTTAATCCAATCTAACAAATAAATGGTCAAACGACTTCGCACACATCTTATGGAAAATAAATATAATATCACACAAAGGACATAAAATTTACATGAATAGATTGGTCTCGAAAATCTTTATTTATTGTCTCAGCCGTTAATGGATTATGTATACGCGCTGTATATTAAAATTAAACACCACAGATGTAGATATTAAAATAACAAAAAATATCTTACTTTTTTCATTGCTTGTTATCGAATCCGTTGCAATGTTCCGTGCAAAACTGTTGTAACTCTGTTACATTAGAGTTACAACAGTTTTGCACGGAACTTATGTTCAAAAACGCAAACAGTAATAGTTAAACTGTTGTTGTTGTAATATTTAGCCCATTAAGCATTTGAAAGTTACTAAAGTTTTACAGGGGCTAGATATGCATGTTTACAATCGAATTCCATGATTACTTCATTTTCCATAAAATTTTGAGTTACTGCAGTCTTGCACTGAGTGTGCGATATAATAAAATATGACTTATTCAATGCATTAAAAAATATATTCAAATTCTTGCCAAAAACTAACAATTTCTGCATTATACTTATAGCTTATGGTATCTGGTTCAATGGTAACTTCTTGCTGTCGAATGGTACTGCAGCTGGAGATGGTAGTCGTTGCAGTCTAGATTTCATGTTGTCTTGGCCTTATATCACCGGTGATATTGACGGTTTGAGGCTCCCGAAAGTAGAAAGGCTGATTTATTCCCAAAAAACTATAAGAAAAACACATATCAAACATCAAGAAGAAAAACCAAAAACGAGCCTTTGCCAAATAATTGTAAAAAGTAGTAATTGGCAAAGGATAAATTAAATGGAATTAAGATGAGGGAAATAGTTAAATTTTGATTTACACGTACAGACATGGAAGGTTAGGTTAGATACGTAAAAATGATATGATTGTAATTATTATGATAAGAATAAGAACTCACCCCAAGAGAATATGTAGTGTTGATGGAAAATAAATCTAATATTCAAATTACATGCCTATTTAAGGAATAATTCTTCCCTTCCATTCTCAGTTTGTGTCAGGGAGTAGGGATGAAGTGTTACTGTCATTGAAAGCGACATTTGAAATGACGACCAAGTACGTATGAAGTAGCAGGCATGTTCCATATTGAAAGACAGATATCTAGAGAGTAAGGATATACGGGGTACGTTCAGTATGTTCAGTTGCTGGTTTAGATGTTAGATGAACAGAGAGATAGGAAATAGAAGATAATAAAAGAGGGCGCCAACGAGTTTTTAACGAAGAAATCAGGCAAAACAAATAGAAGAAAATTATTAATGAAATATTAAAGAAAATGGAGTAAAATAATTATTTAAAAATAAAATAACAAAGATGTGACGTTTGTAACGTTACAACATAGGGATGAACAGTTCTGTATATCTGCTTTTGACTTTCCAAAAGTAAAATACTAAATATCGATTGATTTGTGCTTTCTCCTATAACTCGCACTCTGTCTTCATTCCACTAATATACAGCTTAATTATCTGCCAGTCTTAACGTTTTAATTAGAGCGGTCTAAGCTGGTTCTCAGTTCCGTTAAGAACCATTAATCAATCAGAGGTGCAAGAATTACTAAAAATGTACAACAAGCTGCGTGGAACAACAGCACGAGAACGAACAGTGTCGAAAGAATAAAAAGGAATAACTACCCGAAAGAAATAAGAGAAATAATAACAGAAGAAGAAAACTGAGATGCAAGGGTCAACAACCTAGAGCACCAGTTGATAATGCTAGATTAAATAATGCAACACAACAGTTAAAAAAATTCAAATAATAAACGAATCGGTTAGCATCTATCCGGGTAAACTACAAAATGATAGTAAGTACTACTCACTCATTACCCACTGTGAACGGCTACCAAAGGATTGAAAATACTAATCTTACAGAATCCACCGATTATAAATACTAATCGTGGCTGAGCAAAAAGCAATATACACGAAGCCAACATGTTTGCTGATCACCTAGAGAATACTCTACAACTAAATGAAGAAAACGAATTAATAAACTGGGAGCTTTCTAATCAAGATGAAATGGAGATTTAATTAGTCCTGCAACTCCAAAAGAAGTATGTATGGAAATAAAAGAATATACAAACCCAAGGAAAGCTTCTGGATTTAAACTAATCACTGAAGAAATGTTACAGCAACTTCCAAGGAAAGAAAAAAATGAATAACCATTTTCAATTTTGTTGCAACACGAAACTACAGCCGCATCATTATTCCAGTTTAATCAGAGAGTGCAGCAAGCACCTCTACCTGTTTCGAAACTTATTAGTCGCTCATCAGGAGCCACATATGCTTCTCACTATGACCCAATTACGACAAACCCCGGCGTGCAGTCACGGATTGCAACGAACGAAATCTCAGGGATGCCCTAGCGGCAACTGCTGTCAAAAAACTAAGTTTTCAATCTAATAGCACATTAAACAACATCAAAAAATGTCATTCTACATCCTACCAGACTGAAAACAATGGGAACCTTCTCTGGTAGCACCTCCGAGGCTTCTACAATTTGCAAGCCATAACGGATGCTGAGACTAAGGAAGATGGGGGAATTTTACAATTTATAATTCACGTTCCATCTGCTCAGCGCGGTAAAGTTCCAACGAGAATGGTTCCCTTCGTACTCCAATGGGAGTAAACATAATCAAAAATGAATAACCATTTTCAATTTCGTTGCAACACGAAACTACAGCCGCATCATTATTCCAGTTCAAACAGAGAGTGCAGCAAGCACCTCTACCGGTTTCGAAACTTATTAGTCTCTCACCAGGAGGCACATATGCTGCTCTCTCTGACCCAACTAGGACAAACCCCGGCGTGCAGTCACGGATTGCAACGAACGAAATGGCAGGGATGCCCTAGCGGCAACTGCTGCCAAAAAAAAATAAGTTTTCAATCTAATAGGACATAAAACAACATCAAAATTTTTGATTTATATTTACTTCCATTGGAGTACGAAGGGAACCATTCTCGTTGAAACTTTACCACGCTGAGCAGATGGGACGTGAATTATAAATTGTAAAATTCCCTCATCTTCCTTAGTCTCAGCATCCGTTATGGCTTGCAAATTGTAGAAGCCTCGGAGGTGTTACCAGAGAAGGTTCCCATTGTTTTCAGTCTGGTAGGATGTAGAATGACCTTTTTTGGTGTTGTTTTATGTACTATTAGATTGAAAACTTAGTTTTTTTTCAAGGAAAGCTGTAATAAAACTAACACATGTTATAAATGCTTGCTTTATTTAGACTGAGGCACGTACAAAAGATATAGAAAGTGGCAGAAATCATAATGACACTAAAAACCAGGCAAATTTCTACAAGAAGCTCCTTCATATAGGCCTATTCCACTGTTGCTTGTTAAGTCGAAATTATATGAAAAATTATACGAAAGGAGACTAAAACCGATTAAAGAGAAAAAGAAATATAATTTCTAATCCTCAGTTTGTATTTAAAGATAGCCATTCAACGATAGATCAGGTGCAGAGAATAACAGATATAAAGAAAAACCTCTAGAAGAAGGAAAAGTGTGATCTGCTGATTTTCTCCACGCGCAGCCTATGTTAAAAAAGTGCGATAAGTGACAGGGTAGCATAAGTTTCATGGAGTATTAAATTAAGATAGAACTAACTTGCTTATTGATCGTAGTAAGTGATACAAGAGCAATGATCACAAGATTCCTGCTGGAGTTTTACTAAACAAACTTAGGGCCGGTTGTTCGAACGCTAATCAACATTGATCACTATCAAATACTTAATTACTGTCACAACTGTCAATGTCAACTTTGGTTGGGTTGCCGAAAACATAATTATTGATGACAATTATGAAATTAGTTGATCGATTATGTTAATAATTGTTATGTTAATTGACTAACTAATCTCATAATTATAATTAACTATGTTTTCAGCAACCCAACCAAAGTTGACATTGACAGTTGTGACAGTAATTAAATATTTGATAGTGATCAATGTTGATTAGCGTTCGAACAACCGGCCCTTAGTATAGTATAATATATTAATATTTATATCAATGCAAACTTTTGAAGGATAAGTAAATTATAAAAGGGAAAGGATTCTGTGAATTATTTTTCAATCCGTTGCTCTTAGCATAGCTCTGGATTAACATAGGGATGAACAGTTCTGTATATCTGCTTTTGACTTTCCAAATATCGATTGATTTGTGCTTCCCCCTATAACTCACACTCTGTCTTCATTCAACTGATATCCAACTTAATTATCTGCCAGTCTTAACCTTTTAATGAGAGCGGTCTAAGCCGTTTTATTTTGTTTTTCATCAGTCTCTTGCGGACTCTAATTGAATTGGAACTTCACGACTCCCTTTTAAAAGATTTTTTTTAATAAACAAAAAAGTTACTGGAGAAAATTCTTAAATTAAACTGCAAATATTTAGAATTTTACAAAGAAAAACAGTTTCTGGAGAATTATAAAGTCAGTAGAAAGGTATCATTAACCAAGTTACAATTCCGTTCCATTTCAAGTGATAAAAAAAAATAGAGAAACTAAAACTCGGCATGAATATTGATATAACTAAATGTGATAGTAGTTTTAGCAAAATATACGATATTATTAAAGGAGTTTTTCAAAGGGATTCAATAAGTAGTTTCTGACAAATTATAAAGTCGACAGATTCAACTTAAAATCTCTAACTGAATAAGTTGAAGATTAGGGAGCTGTTCGTCAAGTTGGTCATTCAGAATTATATCTGTATTTTTTATTTTATAAATTACCCCGCAAAAACCTTATGAAAATTAGGTCCCAGTGGATTTAGTTCATACTTTGGGAAAATACCCTTTGAAGCATTGTGATAAAAAGTTCTCATGGGCACAACTCGATCGTATGAAGAATTTTCAAGATATAGAGGCACAAATTCGGAAAATTATAAGAATTACTGGGTATTCTAATTTCCTGAGTTACTGGTTATCTGACAACATGTAGAAGTTTGGATCAATGAAAAGTACTAGTAGTCTAGGATTTTTTCCTGGCTATCCAATGGCGACCTTTACTTTGACCTTGACTTTCAACGGACATCATCTTCTAGAGTTTCAAGGGTTTTCGGCATTAAATTGAAATAAACAGATTAGTCATGGGTTTTTGGAATCGCTAAACACGAATATGCCATCAGAATTGACCTCGCCATTGCAAGGGACGTCATTTCCTAGAGTTTCGATGATTTTCGGCATTTAATTGATGCAAATGAATTACTGGACGGTTTTTTGAGGTCGCTAAACACGAATATACCACCAGAACCGTCTCCCGAAGCACCTGGTTTCCAAGTTCAATGAAAGGGGCTCCTGGAGTTTCGAGGGTCTTCGGTATTACATTGATGCAAAGGGATTACTTATTGATTTTTGGAGTTGCTGAATACGAATACCACATCAGAACAGACATCGGAGGTGCCTAAGGCACGTCATGCTTTGGAGATTCGAGAGATTTCGGTACTTAATTAATGTAAATTCCTTACTCACAGGTTTTTGGGGTTGCTGAACGTGAATACGCCATCAAAACCGACCCACAGAGCACCTGGTGCCTAAGGCAGGTCTTCTTCTGGTGTTTTGACAGGTTTCGGCATCAAATT
The DNA here is from genome assembly GCF_917563875.1 of Diabrotica virgifera virgifera. Classification (NCBI taxonomy): domain Eukaryota; kingdom Metazoa; phylum Arthropoda; class Insecta; order Coleoptera; family Chrysomelidae; genus Diabrotica; species Diabrotica virgifera. The sequence continues at coordinate 57,495,136 of NC_065448.1, forward strand.
AATGCAGATGGCTATTACTCATGGGCTTTTGAGGCTGCTCAACACAAATACGAAATCAGGACAGACACCGGACTACCTGGCGTCGAGAGTCTTCAGTACTAAGTTGATGCAAGCGGATGACTTGTGTTTTTGGGGTTGCTGAACACGAATATGACTTAGATAAAAGACTCTGGAGTATCTATTGACCACGATGAATAACACTATCAAAATAGAATATAGTAAATCGATCTTAAAATAAATGAAGCAACCCCAAAGACCTAAGAGTAATCCATTTAATTCCTCCATTTGATTCCTCCGAAACTCCAGAAGATGACCTGTCTTAGGCACCAGGTGCTCCTGTACAATATTGGTCCCAAGAAACTTCCTTGTGGTACACCGGCTTTTATTGGTCTTAGGCTTGTGTATTTATTATCGTGCTTGACTAGGAAATTAATGTCGGTTGGAAATATAGCTTTTAAGGATTTGATAAAAAGGATGGGGAAGGTTTTTATTTAGTTTAAAGAGCATACCAGTATGCCTGACCAATGTCCAGGAATGCAGCAAAACAATACCTTTTATTTTCTAAATCACTTCTGATGTGTTTTACCAGTCTAGGTACCTGTTCTATCGTTCCGTGTTGTGTTCTGAACCCAAATTGGTCTTGGGGAATTAGTTTCCTTTCCTCTATAACTGGGATCATTGTTTAACCTTTCGCAACCAACATAGGTTTTCTGAACATTAAGCTAACATCGGTGTCAGGACTGACATAAAAAAATGTTTCCATTGACACACTTTCAAGCGTAGGGTTGAGTTTACTCCTTAAAGGAGAAAAGTTAAACAAGAATGATACCTATTTCTAATTTACATTACATTTACATTTAGACATTAGCAAATACCAAAAAAAATAAAAACAATTATATAACACCTCATTTCTGAAAAACAAGCTCAATTTTTCCACAGCTATTTTTTGCACCTAGCTTCACCTTTTACTCCTGTCAATTGGTTCCTAAATTATCAGCACTTGTCTTGTTCGCACGTTTTTTCGTTAATACAAATATTTTTTCCATCGAGTATATTACGTTCAACATCACTTTCTGAAACAAAATTTGCCGATAATTGCATAATTACTTGACACTGAAGACTGAAACTTCAACAATAAAAACAGACACCTGAATCAGGCAGCTACTGATGGAGGCGAAGATACATAACGAACAATTCGGATATAATCGTAAAAACTCTAAGTGGTCCGTCTCACAGACCGAATGTTAGTCACGGAAGGTTAAGGAAAAGTTTTTCCAAGATTTTTGATAGAACAAGTAGCAGGCTTATTGGTCTGTTTGAAGTCACCTGAGTTTTATTTTTCCCTGGTTAAGTATGAGAATAATTTGAGCGAGTTTCCGTTGTTCTGGGTAGTACCCTTGCCTAAATATTGCATTAAATACTTGTGTTATCTTTTGTTAATAACTTGTGTTATTTTTTTAAAAATTAATTGACCGTTACTTCCAGGTGCCGATTTAATTTTCGTCTTTAAATTATCTATTAATTTTACTGACTCACATAAATTTATCTCTTGTTTTTCTAATAAGGTAATTGTGGTAACTATTAATTTATAATTGTCATTGCTATAAGCGAGTTCCTGTTTCAATTTGGGATTTTTTAATATATTTTTTGCTTCTCGAATGGCTTTGGAAATATCAACATCAAATTATGACATAACAATTTCATTGCAGTGTTCAAAGTAAAAAAAACTGCTTCGAGCCAGGTTCCCCACCTTGTAATTACTTGTTTAGGTGTCAAAGGGACACCGGAAAATCTTTCTTTATATATTTGCACCCTCAACGGAGCCTTTGCAAAAACTTCTTTCATAAAATTTATAAAATTATTTACCAACGGAAACAGATTTCTTATTTCTTCAGCAATTCTATTTACCCCGTGGGCTACACAAGTGCAATGAATTAAATTAGGATAAAAAATCTTTAAATTAACAGCAGCTTTTAACATATATGCCGCCGCATCTGAAAGCATTAAAACTATTTTATTCACTGGTATAGGGTTGGATGAAAAGAGGTTTGTTAAACTATCTTGTATAAATCGACTTATTGTTAAATTGTTTGTTTTTTCCAATTCTTTAACGGCAACTAAATGAGGTTTCCTCGCTAAGTTTTCGTTCAAAATTCCAATCATTAAATTAGCTATATACCTGCCGCATACATCTGTCGTTTCATCCACGATAATATACAAAAATTGCCCTCTAACTCCCGCTTAATTTTTGAAATACATTCCACATAACATTTTTCCACAGTATGTTTTCTCAATGTACTCTCGTCCGGTAAGGATTTATTAAGATATTTTTTGAAAAAGCATTTAAAACTAGGGTTATTAACTTTATATAGAGGAATGTTGGATGCAATCATCATCTGGCATAAATCAAATTTAAATGCGTCTTCCTCCTTTTTTTGAACTGCTTAAGGTTGATCTGAACCCCCCCAAAAATAAACTACACATTCAAAAAATTTGAAAAAAATTGAGAAGGTATATGTGATCACTAGAAGTATTTTGACAAATTTTGAGCAAACTTCATGTTTTCGTTTTCGAAAAAACTCAAAAAAACTCCTTTTTTTCAAGTATAAAGCGGGAAAACTAAACATACAATTTTGTTAATTTTCTTACAGCATAAAGATATAATCCTAGGAAATACTTATGAATTTTTTTAAAATTTTTGAATGTACAGTTTTGCCACAGTAGGAAAAAATAATATGTTTCGGCTTATAATAAAGCTACCGGTAAGAAATTGGATAAAATTTCAATAACAACATATATAAAACTGTAACAATGGAAAATATTTCAAATAAAATGTTGAATATTTTTTCCTAAACATATGAAAAATCTCGTTAAACAAGAATTATATCTTGAATTGCCGCTAAGAATTTGTGCCGCCATGACATAGCGCCATCTACACCATCGGTAATATTTATGTTCGATAGATAGCAGTGCCTTCTGCTTCAATCGCGTCACACAGAACTTTATCCTAACAGCGTTGCCATATCAATTACTTTGTACAACAAAATGTTTTAATGTTAGTAGGTAATATAAGCCTACTACTATAACGTCTATTTATAACGCATCAACGTGACCTGAAATTAATTTAACTACTTTTGTTGAAATATTTTCAGTCCCCTTGGCCGTATTAGATTTTGATATATTTAGGGCCGGTACTTTCTGTTTCGATTAAACCCTAGTTGGCAATTGGCATTTTAATGTTTTTAAGTACCATAAAGTTGTCTTTTTTATTTGCATTTTTTCATGTATCTCTGAAGCTTTGTATTTGACTATATTTTGAATTGGAATTGGAGCATAGTCTTCATTTGTCAAATAGTGTTTCTAATAACTACCATCCATGGTATTTCTCTTTTGTCGCACTTTTATGTTTATTAAAGATTTTAATTGAAATTATTACTTTATCTTTAAAATTTTCATTGTCCATTACTTTTTGCATTTGTGGTGAGCTAAATTTAAGGGAAAACAATTGGACGATAATATGTAAACAGATATGGAGTAAGAGCAGTAAATAACCACTTCTAAAATTAATTGAGGAGAGGTTAAAAATATTTTCACCTTCATATTAAAAATAAAAAAGGATCAATATACAAGGAATAATAGGTAACAATCAATTTTAAAAATCTTACATCTATATTGATTTCTTCTCTGTACAAAAACAACAGAAATAGATAAGACAAAAAGAAAAAATGTGAATAATAGGTATGTTAAATAAACGTATTGATTAGTCTGATGGAAGTAGAACTTAAAACGGTTATATGGAGCTAATCTGGATCGGTATAAATTAAATGAGAAAGAAAAAAAATCTAATAAACAGTTTCTTTAAGAGCAGGAAGAGAAAGATTATGGAATATTAGAAAATGAAAACGGCGCGGCAGAATAATCATCGATAAAGAAGTAAAAAGAGGAAACGCGATAACGATATCTGGAACAATTGTTTTATCTGATACGAAACGAAGAACAGCCAGAAATTGCTATCAAAATAAAAAATATAGTAAAGCAGTGTGGATTGTTTCTGTGTTTGAAAAAGGTTATGGGTTTTTACGAGCTTGTCCGGACGGGTCAGTAAGTGACAATAATATTGTGGAAGTTAAGTGACTGTATTCATCCCGAGAATATACATCTCTAGAGGCAGCCGAATCCATAGAAACAAGTAGCTTGTTAAGTGAATGTCCCTAAAAAAAACAATAACTTCTTCTTAGCCTGGTTGCATCCACTCCTGGACAAAGGCCTCCCATGAGTTCGCCACTCTTCTCTGTTTTGTGCTATTTGGTACCAGTTTCTCCCCACTTTTGCTTTGAAGTCATCTAGCCATCGTCTTTGTGGTCTTCCTCTGCTACGACTATGCTCGCGTGGTCTCCAATGTAAAATGTTTCTCGTCCACCTTTCGTTGTTTTGCCGTGGCACGTGTCCTGTCCTATCCAGCTCCATTTCATTTGCGCAATTCTTCCAATAACATATTCCACCTTCGTCCTGTTTCGTACGTCCCATTTCGAATATGTTCTCTCAGAGATACTCCTAAGATAGCTCGTTCGATGGCCCTCTGTGTTGTTCTTAATATATTGGCTGATAACCCTGTAAGTGTCACGGTCTCCACTCCATAAGTCATAACTGGTAGAATACAACTGTTGAGTACCCTTTTTTCTAGATTTATTGGTATCTTTTTGTTTTTCAACACATCACTGAGTCTTGCAACTGCTGCCCAATTAATTCAGATTCTTATAGCTATCTCGTCCGTTTGATTCTGATGGCCTAGTTTGATCGTGTGACTCTTCGACACTTTCGATCTCACTTCCAACTAAATCGATTCTGATATTTTGATTTGTCATCACTTTTGTTTTATTTAAATTCATTTTTAAACCGCCTTTCTCAGATTCATGTTTAAGCATCTTTAGTATGTAGATTGGTTCTTCTGTATTGTTGCTTTTGAGCACTATGTCATCGGCAAATCTTAGATGACTTCCTTGCGTTATTCATTCCGTTTAATACGGTCCAGAGTTCTATGGAATCGAATGCCCCATTGTACAGAAAGAACAACAATACAAATGAAATATTAACGGTAGGCGGCCAGCAGTCAGAGAGAGTAAAAAATATATTTGCTGGGAACGATAATCACAGAAAATAACGATTATACTCCAGAAATAAGTGAGAGAATTGAAAAAGCACGTGCCAACTTCGTGAAAATGAAAAAGATTTTATGCAGCAAAGATCTGATATTGGCCCTCAGAATAATTATATGTTATGTACACAGTGTGCTTTACTAAGGAGCTGAATCATGGACATTAAATCGAAATGCAATAAATCGACGAGCAAGACAGAGAAGAACTAGTTTTGGTGTTAGTGAAATAGTTTTGAGTATTTTTTTCTGTTAACAACCATTTTTAATATCTTTATTATAACCTTTTTGGACCTTATTCTGCGGTATCTCATGAAACTGATTACGCAAAAAGATCTCATGGGAATATTTTTCCCAAGAAACACGATGCTTTCGCCTTGCTTAAACATATTTTGCCGAATTTAAAATCAAAATCCTGTTCTTTTCTTCTATTCTTTTTCTATCATACATTGACTTTATTCTCTCAGATATTTTTAGTTCTTAACACGTTGATGAATAGAACGTCTATAGACGACATTTTTAAAATAACGAGTTATGACAAAAAATCGGTAGATTTTTGTAGATTTTTTGTCACATTACATCTACAGATGCATATGAAATATAATACGACATCCATGGTCGTCGTCCACATGTTTACAAAAAACATATTGTTTCCATAAAACAAATTTAGCAATTTCGCTATTACACTGGCGGACAAAAAATTTAGGTCACTAGATGAATTATTTGATGCCTTGGATTTCCTAAACCTGTTGTCCGATTTGAATGATTTTTTTAGTATGTTATAGCTTTATTATTTAAGAATCTTAATGTGTTAATATTGTTGCTAGACAGGTAAATGTCATTTTATACCGGTTGTAAAAATCATACTGTGTTTTTCCTTAAAGTTCGGAACACTCTGTGGAATATTATAGTATAGATAAAATATTAAGATTATAACTCAATTGTAGCCTTAGGCTTTCTTAACATTTTCCTTTTTGATTCATTTGCTTATGTTGGATAATAAAAAAGTTAGGTATAGTCGGTTCGCTAAACTCAGACGCAACTGGCTAGATATTTTAGTCGATAATTTTTTTGTTTTTTGCCAATCTTGCAAAAATTTGCAAAATTACTAACTATTTAGTGATTATTAACTACTTAGTAATTATTTTTTGCCAATTTTACTAAAATTGGCAAAATTACCGACTAAAATATCTAGAAAGTTGCGTCTGAGTTTAGCGAACAGACTATACTTTAACAACTAGCCATGTTCTTCATCAATACAGGGTGTTTCTAAATAAGGGCGACAAACTTTAAGGGGTAATTCTACATGAAAAATAATGACAATTTGCTTTATAAACATATGTCCACAAATGCTTAATTTCCGTGATACGGGATGTTGAATTTTTTCTTACCAACTGACGGTTTATTTCTTGCTCTAAAACCGATTGAGATATGCAACTGAAATTTGGTAGGTTTTAAGAGGTAGTTATTGCGCATTGTTTGACATACCATTAAGAATTTTATATTCACCATTGGCGTGCATACGGGTATAAATATTTTAGATACATCCCGTATGCACGCCAATGGCGAATATAAAATTATTAATTGTATGCCAAACAATGCGCAATAACTACCTCTTAAAACCTACCAAATTTCAGTTGCATATCTCAATCGGTTTTAGAGCAACAAATAAACCGTCAGTTGGTAAGAAAAAATTCAACATCCCGTATCACGGAAATTAACCATTTGTGGACAATGTTTATAAAGCAAACGGTCATTATTTTTTCATGTAGAATTACCCCTTAAAGTTTGTCGCCCTTATTTAGAAACACCCTGTATTGATGAAGAACATGGCTAGTTGTTAAAATACCTAACTTTTTTATTATCCAACATAAGCAAATGAATAAAAAAAGAAAGTCTTAAGAAAGCCTAAGGCTACAATTGAGTTCTAATTTCAATATTTGAGGCGTCCAGAGCAACAGTGGCCTAACCCACATCCCACAATTTTACCAAAATGCTTTTAATACAATAAAGTTATGCATTACTTCAGTGTTTTCAGATGCAGAGTGGCTGAAGCAACCATTGCTTGAACTAGTCTGCATCTGAAAACACTTAAATAAAGAATAACTGAATGTAATAATATCGTTTTGGTAAAATTGTGGGATGTGGGTTAGGCCACTGTTGCTCTGAGCGCCTCATTTTATCTATGCTATAATATTCCACAGAGTTTTCCGAACTTTAACGAAAAACACAGTATGATTGTTACACCCGGTATAAAATGACATTTACCTGTCTAGCAACAATATTAACACATTAAGATTCTTAAATAATAAAGCTATAACATACTAAAAAATCATTCAAATCGAACAACAGGTTTAGGAAATCCGAGGCATCAAATAATTCATCTAACGCTTTTTTGCGCGCCAGTGTATATTTATTCTACTTTGCAAAATTCATATAGTGTCACAACACTTGCTTATACATTTGACGCACAGTCCGTCAACGTGTTAAAACGTTTATGTATAGTATAAACAAAATTTGTGCTAATACATTTTTTACAAGATTGCAAGCGGTCATAAAATTTTATTACCATTTTTCAGTGTGAGATAAGAGATGACTAACAACTGGAATATTTAGTTACCGAGAAACATAATATGCAATTAGTCTATGATGTGAGGCCGCTCTCGTCTGAAAAAAAATTCTGATTTGGTTTCTTTGCGGATTCCTATTCAAAAATGTCCCCTTTAAATAAATCAGAAGGGTGCCGGCGAAATTTTTGGGCAGAAATTGTCTAAACAATGTTTCTAAACAAATTACAAGATTGGGAATTGGTATTTAGTGTAACTCAATCTGAATCTTGCGGGTAACGCAATCTGAAGTTGGCTGCGGGGGGAAACTATGGAGTACGGTTCGGAAGCTTGGGAGTAGTTGCAACTGTGAGTTACTCGAAACCCAGCATAGATCGAGGTTGCGCCTTTGCGCCATCTCCTATAAAAGAAAGTAGTTTTATCTTTTAGACTATGAATAAGGTGAATATTGATTTCTTCGGCCAACTCCAGGAGTTTCCCCCATTTACATATGGTGACTGCTTAAGTCCTGTAAACTGTAGGGTGGTTGTTGGTTTTCCATATTTTTGTCGTGCGATATGATTGGCGTATGTAATTGGTACATTGTAAATAATTAAATAAATAAATAAATTGTTTAAAAAACTATGGTAATAATAATATACAAAATTTAAAGAGAAGTAGTCCCGGTTGTGTGGTAGCTCCCGCATGAAAAATGCTTCCCATTCAGTTTCTCTGGAATTTCTGCTCAAAAATGTCTCCTTTAAACATTATGAGAAGGGTGCCGGACGGCATTTTTGGCCAGAAATTGTTTAAATAACTTTTTTCTACAACCGTGTTAAAAATGCAATTTTTAGCACTCCATACGAGCGTTAACAATGCTACTTTAAGGCACTAGTGCTTTAAAAAATTTAAGGCACTGCAGTTAAAAGTGAAATGTCAAATTGTGAAACGTCAAAATATTTATATTTCATATTTCATTTATTAACATTAATATTAATAGTACAACTTGCTCAATTTGAAAAAGGTAGTTTAAAAGGTTTTTTTAAAATTTAATTTAAACTGTATTATTGCATTTTTAACACGTTTGTAGAAAAAACTATTAAAATTTGTTAGAATATACTTACAACAATAAAAGTAGATGTTATTCTATACGCTCTGAGCTTCGCTGGTGTCGATCCTAGCGGATTACTATTCAACTTTCACCGGTAATTTTTAAATTTATTATTTAATTGTTATCGCTTAATATTTACAACGCTAAAAAGTAATTAAATTGTAATAGATTTTTTTAAGATTTTGCTAATTATTTTGACGTTCTGTTGATGAAATATTAATTTCTTACTTCGGATACTTTCACAATTATCGTGTAGATGGCGCTAAGATTAATAGAATAATTTATAATTAAATATTAAGGAACATTAAAAAACTTAAATGCAGTATTTAAAATATAAGTATATTTAAGGTAAAAATATATACCACAGCTTTGACCAACTAATATTTTTTATAATTAATGTTTTTAATTTTAATTTTAAATTAATCACTTTGACGTTTTATGTCAAAAATTTCCGGTAAACGTTTACAGACTTGTCACTACTGGCGCTCGCGAATGTATAAATATCCCCTCTACGTACGGGCTCACAGCGTATAGTTGTTATGTTATGATTTACGTATTGACAGTATAGATGGTTTTGATGTAATGTCAAGAAAAATATAAAAATGGAATGTCAGTCAAGTTCAAGTAAAAGTTTTTGTAGGTATTGTCATTGTCCTGTAAATAAGAATGAATAAATTATAATTGTTGATATATAAGACGTTTGTAGAAAAAATATTGTATGATATACGTGTTAAAAAGTACATTTTTAAGGCACTCATGTGAATTGCAGAATTCGCTTCGCTGATTCTGCAAACTTTCACATGCCTGCCTTAAACGTGTACTTTTCACCTTTTAACACTTATATCATAAATAACTATTAAATTTTATTTTTAACACGCATAATTAACAAGTAAAAAACAACGATTTATTTTTGAAATAAGCCCCGGTTACCCAGCAAAATCTTAAAATTAAATGTTTAAGCTTCGATTTTAGGCACTTATCAACTACAAAAATAATAATAATTATCAGTTTTCAAGCCTCTAACTCGAATATGCGTATGTTCGCATTTTTCAGATTTTAAATCGCTTATAACTCAAAAACTGTAAACTTGTCAGAAAAATGAAAACAAAATTTTTGATTTAGTATTACCCGAAAAACCTGAAAAAATATTTTCCCGTACAAAATAGAAGATTGTTGAAATATAACCTGCCGCATCGGCATTAAAATTGGATGGACGCATAATAACATCAACGAATTGAACGAATATAATATAGCTCATAGAGGAAGCTTTTATATAAAACATATGGTCACGTTTATAAGGAGGCTTGTTGACGAGGGATGTTACGGCCGCAGAGCGGGCGGTGGTGAGATGACGGTGACTACGGACGTTGTCAGATCTATGCACCTCCATAGCACCTACTCAGTTGGAACGCAAAATCCTATGCTAAAACGTTACAGGGCCGTAAACTTCTACTCACTATATATTCTTTGATACATTTTAAAAAGAACGGTCTAAATTTAAGATAGAACCGACTACTCTTCATAATTTTGAAAAAAAAATGTTTAAACTTTAATTCAAGCACTTGGCTATTTCAGATATATTAATATACATAAAACTAAGTTTTTAAACTTCGAAAATACGTATTATCGCATTTTTCAGATTTTAAATCGCCCTTAACTCGAAATCTATCAACTTTTGAGAAAAATGACAACATACCTTTCTTGTTAGAATGGCCCAAAAAACCTAAAAAAATATTTTCCCGAGCAAAAAGGATGATCTTTTGAATTTCTTAAAAAAAAATTTTAAACAATTTCTGGCCAAAAATTTCGCCCTGCGCACTTCATATTTCCTTAAAGAGAACATTTCTGAATAGGAATCCGCAGAGAAACCGAACCATAATTTTTTTTAGACGAGAGCGGCATCACATCATGGACTAAATGTTTCTTGCTAACATTACATTGTTATTAGACCTTGATAAAATTACTGTCTAAACAATTTGGCAACAGGGCCAATTGAGCCAATGGGTGTAAGGACAGAATAGTGTTCAGGTTTCTAGATTATTACAGAGTCATCATGTAGAAATCTACAATAAGTTGAAAATGTTACCACAGTAACATGCTACAGTACAGCCATCTCTTGGATCAGAAACAAATTAATTAAGGGTTCATATCAACCTTAAACTATCCCGCAGAGATATTTGGGCTAACTTAGAGGAATTTAATTTTTCCAAATTACGTTTATGAAGTGGGGTCCCACAATGTTGGTCAATAAAGTACTTTTTTCTACTTAAAATCTGAGAATTTAACAAAAAATAATTAGAATTCTAAAACCGCTTTAGAATTTAGTTATGTCTAGCATAACCTTACGCATAGCCTTAATTTAGATGTCATCTTTTCACACAAATGTCTAAAACGTTTTAAAACGTGTTCTTTGCTTTTCGGTATACGCAACAAAACTAAACTAGGATATAGCAATTTGTGACTAAACTCTGATACAGTAACCTACTGTACAACTGATAATAAACTAATAAAGCTTAGGGATTTCCAAATAGTTAACCCTCAAGTCTCGATCAGGTACATTTTCCTAGAAATCTGTTATATAAACAAACCATTGATATTTTATTATTGACCCAAAATTTTATTATAGAATGGTTTAGTAATAGAGTAATGTCATGGGTAGTACCATGAAATTTTAAAAAAGGCACAAATAGGCGGAATTTACGAAAAAAGGCAAAAAGTGCAAAAAACAATTATAATAGGCAAAATAGGCAAAAAAGGCATTTTGTCTATAATCCGAGCTTTAGTTATTAATAATATTAATAAAAATATATAATTCAAAATTAGTTTAGTCTTATATTTAATTAAAAAATAGAGCTTTTTCATAAAATTTGAAATTAAAATTTCGTTTTGGTAATTACAAAAACAAAATAAAAATATTTCTTTCTTTCTTTAGTTAGGCATAAGTAATCAAAATCAGAGGTACAGTGTACATACTCAAAATTCATACTCAGATTGACCTGTGTTATAGATTTTGAAAAGTTAACTTCCTGTTAAAAATTTATATTTTTTGAATTATGTATTAAATACATACTGCTACAATTTTAAGTACAAAAAGCCCACATTGTGTACAGTCGGAAAAATGAAAGAATACCCATGAACAATCGCATCAATCACGTATTATTCAGATTATTAATAATCTATCTCTCTCGTTTGTTATTTATGGAAGAAAAACGGCAAATACAAAATATGTGATTGATGTGATCGTTCATGGGTATTCTTTCATTTTTCCGACTGTATATAGGTCACTAATTATATTTTTATATAAATGACGGGCACCTGTGTTTTCATAATATTGTTTGTCTTATCTTTCAAACTTATCGGCCAAAATATTGCTTTAGGTATAAATACAGTAAAATTCTTAAATAAAATGACCTTGAACCACCGTTCACATTTATTTTTGGGTTCACATAATAACTTTCGTAATCTGCCTTATACCATTATGATAAATTATAAAATAACTACCACATTGCCGACACACTGTAGCAGAGCAAATTTTGCAGCGTGAAGGACGTTTAGTCGTTTATCCCACAGTTGTGTTGTGTATTTACGACTGATAAGTATAGTTTATTTGAATAATGAGCAACCTCCCAGATGATATTAATGAGTTAATTGAAAACTCTTTAGGGGAAAAACTAGATAATTTTGAAGTTAGTGTGCACGGTACCAATGAAAAAGGAGAAGGATTTGTTGGAGAAATACTTTTCTTGTCTCTAAAACATAAAATATCCGGTAAAGAAGATCACTTGGTTGTGAAAATAGTATTGGTAAGTGAAGTCGAGACCACGATAGACTTTTTGTCGTCTTCATATTTGAACGAGATTTATTTTTACACAGAACTATGGCCAGCGTTGCAGGCATTTCAACGCAAGTTTCCCAAAGTGATACCGTTGGATATTGTAGCTCATTGTTATGGAGACTGTAGGGAAAAAGGTAAAGAAAAGATTGTTCTAGATAATTTAAAATATAAGAACTATGATGTTCATCCGAAAACAGTGCCTGTTTCAACAGAATTATACACAAAAACGTTTGAGTTATATGGTAGATACCATGCCCTTTCTTTCGCATATAAACATCATGAGAAGGACGAATTTCAAAGATTAGCAAAACCTTTGGCCAACAACTGGGAAGGATTTTTAGGTCTAGAAATGATTAAGAAAGAAATTCATGACGATTTTTTTATGATGGAGGAAATTTTAAGGCGGAATAACGAAAACGATGTTATAAGGAAAATTCAACCCTATATTAAAAATGGTGTCGAAATTTTCAGGCGTAGTCTTCATTATGAAGGACCGAATTCCGTTATTGTACATGGAGATAGCTGGAGCAACAATATGATGTTGAAATATAATGTAAGTAAAAACTAAATTTGCTGTTTTCCAAATTTTTTTCCTTAACTAAGAAAATTAATTTAAGTACTTAACATTTGTGGTAATTTGGTAGATCTTCGGCTTCTTCATTAGATAGGTTGGCAAGCTTCATGGTCATATTAACTCTGAAAGCGGCTGCTCTAATTAGTTGTTTGTTTGTACGTTACAACCACACCTTAGGTTCCTTAACCAAGATATTCGTGATCTTCTTCTTCTTCTACTTCTTTAGGTGCCATCTCTAATTGAGGGGGAAGATGACTTCTACAAGTTCGTTTCAATTCTGTGCTTTATTTTATTAAGGTTTGCAGCTCTAATCATGTCCAATCCTTGATATTAGGCAGTCAGGTATATGTGTCATATGCCAGAACTACGATTTCCTTCTACTTTGCTTTCCAGTATTAGTTGAAGGAAGTTATCTCTCTTGTGTCTGAATATATGTTATAGATAAGATGTTTTATCTGGGCTCTAAAAGTGCACGATCTCTATTTATTTGTCTTCAAACGTCCCCATTTCTAACATGGTCAGTCCATTCGAATGTTTTTTAACTATCCTAAGGAGCAGGATTATATGCATTGTAATAGGATTTTGTTTCTGTACAATTTTATCATGAGATATCGTAAAGTTAAATCAAGATCTCGGTTGGTGAATTTTTTTTATATAGTTTGTATCGGTTTTATGATAAGAGGTCAAAGAGCAGAGATGAAGAAATTGATAGAAGTAAAATATATTGATACAAATACATGGACAACTTACCTAAAAAACTTCTATCAAACAGCTAATCATAAAGAACTGGAAACAACAGGATTAGAATCGGATGAGAAAACAGAAATTAAAGAGGAAGATATAAAGAACGCCTAAAAAAAGATGAAAAATCGAAAAGCTCCTGGGAAAGATGGAATAGCTAATGAACTTTTAAAATACGGAGGAGATAGACTTCACAAAGAATTGAATATCCTTATAAGTAAAATAATAAATACAGGAAGAATTCCAGAAGAATGGAGAACCACTCAAATAATAGCGTTATTTAAGATAGGTGATAGGGCAGACCCCAGTAACTATAGAGGGATAAATTTACTGAGCACTATACTGAAACTCACAACAAAAATACTTATGGAGAAAATAATGGCGTGCATAAATATATCGGATGAACAACAAGGATTTAGAAGTAGAAGATCATGTAACGATGCAGTTTTTGTGATAAGGTAAATAGCGGAGAAATTATTAGAATATAACAAACCAGCCATTTTCTGTTTCGTAGACCTAGAAAAAGCGTTTGATAGAATCCAATTAAAAGATGTGATACACCTACTATATGAGAAAAATTTACCACTTGATATCATAAAACTGATAGAAAACATATATGTAAGAAATAAAATAGAAATGAAAGTCAATGGAATAATAACAGAACCCATAGAAACAAACACAAGAATCAGGCAAGGAGATTCACTAAGCCCTCTACTGTTTAAACTAATATTGGATGCAATAATAAAACAAGTGAAGAAAAAAAGAGGGTACAACATGGGCAATAGAGATATAAAAATACTCTGTTAAGTTGATGACACCGTGTTAGTAGCAGAGTGCGAAGACGACCTACAAAGATTATTGCACGAGTTCAACATTAACGCAAAAGAAATGAATATGAAAATATCAGCCCAAAAAACAAAAATCTTAGTAATTGCCAAAGATCCAATAAGATGCAAATTGGAGTTAGACAATCAAATTATATAACAAGTAATGACTTTCAAATATCTGGGAATTAATCTATCAGCCGACAACAATATCGAAGAAGAGGTGAAAGACCAAATAATTAAAGCCAGTAGAACGGCCGGATGCCTACACGACACAATTTTGAAAAACAAACACCTAAGATTGGAAACAAAGGCCCGAATATACCGGGTGTCCACTTATATTTTCCCCCATTTTTGCTACCTATAACTTCTAAACGGCTCAAGATAGAAATATGCGGTTTTCGCTGAAATGTATTATTTTAGTAAAAGTTTTGTCTGAATGGATTTAATTTTTTATATCGCTCTCAAGTACGAAAACAAAAATGGTGGATTTTTGAAAAAAACGTTGTTGACTTTTTTTTAATGGAACACCCAGTATATTTTTTGTAGATTGAAAGTAAGGTCATTTACCTATCCAGCGATATAAAGTTTTTTAAAATCGGTTGTCAAATCACTGAGTAATTAATTATTAAAATGAGAGGTGCAACATGGATATCACGTACCTAAATAACGTAACTAAGCAAATTGATATTATGTTACGTGATTTCCACATTGCATCTCTCATTTTAAAAATTAATTGCTCAGTCATTTGACAACCGATTTTAAAAAAAATTATATCGCTGGATAGGTAAATGACCGTTTTTTTCAAGTTTTTAGGTAAATGACCATTGTTTATATCGCTTTTAAATAAAAAATGGCGGATTTTAAAAAAAACGTTGACTTTTTTTATTAAAACACCCAGTATATTTTCCTGTAGCCTGAAAAAATGGTCATTTACCTATCCAGTGATATAATTTTTTTTTAAATCGGTTGTGAAATGAGTGAGCAATGTGGAGATCACATAACATAATATCAATTTGCTTAGTTATGTTATTTAGGTATGTGATATCCACGTTGCACCTCTCATTTTAAAAATTAATTACTCAGTGATTTGACAACCGATTTTGAAAAACTTTATATCGCTGGATAGGTGAATGACCTTTCTTTCAATTTACAAAAAAATATACTGAGTACTCCATTTAAAACAAGTGAACGTTTTTTTTTCAAAAATCCGCCATTTTTGTTTTCGTATTCGAAAGCGATATAAAAAAAGAAATCCATTCAGACAAAACTTTTACTAAAACAAAACATTTCAGCGAAAACAGCATATTTCTATCTTGAGCCGTTTAGAAGTTATAGGCAGTTAAATTGGGGGAAAATATAAGTGGACACCCGGTATAAGTCAGTTATTAGGCCAGTTATGACTTACATGGCCGAAACAAGACCAGATACAAGCAAAACACGAAGACATCTGGAAACCAACGAAATGAAGATCTTAAGAAGGATTGTTGGAAAAGGACTACAGGATAGGATAAGAAGTGAGGAAATCAGACGCATATGTGGGGTAGACAATATAAATACCTGGGCAAAGAACAGAAAAGAAGAGTGGGATGAGCACATAAGCAGGATGTCTTAATTAAGGATAGTAAGAATAGCCAGGGACAAGTCACCGTTAGGCAGGAGAAGTATAGGACGCCCAAGGAAACATGGAATGACAACTTAGGGGCAGAATGAAAGGCACCGTTAAAGAAAAACAGGCAGTACTGCATATATAAAAGAAGAAGAAGAAGAGGAAGTATCCGTTTTATAGCGTTCTACTCCTTTCCGTTCCAAATCGCCACTCCTTTCTATTGTGGCAGTCTTCCTCTCTTAGATTTCTTTCAGACATCGCCTTGGAGATGCCCTTTATCCATAGAGTTGCTGGTCTTGCTCGTTGCTGTCACCTCTGATTGTTCTTTCTATTTCCATTTGTTGTCTAATGTCGTCATTTCTTATGTGTTCTAGTCTAGATCATCTTGATGACCTCCAAAAATCCATCTCAGTGGCTAGTAATTTATCTTTGTACTTGTTGGTTAATTGCCAGACTTCAGATCCATAGGTTAACACTGGTTTTAATATTGTGTTGTAAATTCGTTTTTTACTTTCTGCTCTTATATTTTTTGCCACAGTACCGAATTCAGGAGTCTGTTCACCTGCTTTCCCTTTACTATCCTTTCCTTAATATGTTCGTCATTTCGTCTTCGTTTATTTTTTTTTTCAATTTAAGAAATACGCTTCTGGCTTGTTCGATGTTACATTTTATTTCTTGTTTAGAGCCTAAGGTCTCATGAATCCAGAATCATTTGTGCGAATATCTTGAATAATCTCGAACCTATCTCGAATTAATCGAAGTCTTTGTTTTTGATGTATGCTTCTTGCTCGTTTATTCTGCGGCTTCTCCTACATAAAAATTGTTACATGTATAAGTTATTTGTTAGACGTAGTTCTTTGATGTCTTCTGTGCGATTTGGTTTAGTATTAAACACAATAGATCTCACTGTATTTATGGTTTTTAAATGTTGTGATTTATTTTAAATACTTTCTTATTTTTGGGATACGCTCTTTACATATACGATATTGTTGTAATCTTGAAATCCTTTCTTGTGCGCATTTCAGGACTGTTTTCAGTCTTATATCTTTTAAAATTCCATTTGACATGTAAAAATGACAATAAAATAGTCGTTTGTTGTTAAAACCGTTGGTAGTAGTTCTAAAAATGTTCACCGTTAAGGTAGAACTAACCTACGAATTCAACATAGATTTTTATTACAATTTAATGAGGGGTCATCGAAAAAAATCTTAGTTAAAGATACTTAGATGGCGATTGTTGGTATTTTAGAATTTTTACAAATTATAAAAATGTCATTGCCTTACATTTTATGCTGATCTTTATCAATAAAAAACTGTCTCTAACTAAATGGTATTCAAATTTTAGTTACAAAATGCTGAACAATAAGTTAGGTTTTGAAAATATTAGTCTATGTAGGTAGGTGGCTTAAAAATCGCAGCTTAAGTTATTGTTATTTCACAGACTACTCTGATTAGATCTTTTCTCGGCTCGATATTTTATGACAATGAGCCGGAAATAGGTTAATATAGAAACAGTGGATTATAATACAATTATTTATATAAAGAAATACACCGGGCAGTATATGTTCTAAAACACTCTCATTTCAATGGGAGCATTTTAATTTTAGAACAGATACCGCTTGGAGTAAATCGTATTATGATCCTATTTTTTGTCTTAATCACTTCGAAATATTATTAGAAATGATGAGTTATTATGTGGGAACTTCAATAGATCGGCTACATTTTTTATTAAATAATTTATAAAGAAAATTTAATAAATTTAATTTTGTTTCTCTTTTTTCTTGCTATATCTAGTCAGCTGTGCATTTTAGAAAATTTTTGTAAAGACAAAAATAGTTATTAATTAAATTTCCTACAAGATAGAATTAATTGTACCTAAATTATATAATGTCATCTGTAAATGTCAAAAATCAATGTTTTTCATTAATCTATTCCATTTATTTATAAACGACATCGAACTTTCAAAATTTATTCGGGAAATATTTTTGATAAAAAAAACACCATACAAAACTTCACAAGAAATGTCTTCTGAATATGGTTTTAAAATACCTGATAAAAATTTAAGAAAAACATAGATTTTTGACCATTTTTTAATGGTTTTTGCTAACTTTGCAATGATTATAGTTATTGTTTTTAATTTTTTTATATAAAATTTGCAATCTATTCTATCTTGTAGGAAATTTAATTAGAAACATTTTTGTCTTAAAAAATTGTTTGCTAAAATGTAAATGTATAGCTGCAGAAATGTAGCAACGAAAAGGGCAAAAAAGGATTTTTCTGTTTTTTTTTTCACAAATTGTTCAATAAAAAGTTTAGCGCACCTTTCCAAGTATCCGCATAGTAAAATTATTATTGCCAATAAAATTTCGAAACGATTAAAGTAAAAAAAGTGGATCACGTACAATTTACCCAACACGAAACAGTTACCACTTGGTCTAAAATTTTTATTATTCCTAGTACTGTGGATATGTATATCTGGAAATTACACTTATAGTCTAGGAAATGAAGCATTTTGGCTCGCAATTTTGTCGTCCAGCATGGATTTACTCGACATTTTCACAGAAGGTAGGGTATAGTCAAAGGATCATTTTCTATATCATACTGCTGTACGCTAAAACCTTGGGGGTGGTTGCCACCCCATCTCGGGGGTGGGAATTTTTTATTACATTTTAACCATGTAAATCGTTGTAAAAAGTAGTTCTAAGAAAAAAATATTTTTTATATTTTCTTAAAATATAATATTTTAAGAAACTAATATTTTTTGAGTTATTCACGCTAGAAAGTAACAGATTTTTGACGAAAAAATCGACTTCGTTAGAGAGTTTTTTGAGAATACCTCGAAAAATATGCTTTTTATCAAAAAAACTGTAGACATCAAAATTGTATCTTTTAGTAACACAAACCAAGTTCTTTTTCAATAATATCTTTAAGATCAATACAAACCGAGATACGGCACGTTAAAAGTTATCTTTTTTCGTCAAATGCATAATTTGAAAAATTCAAAGCCGAATAACGAGAAAACTTATTTTCAAGGAAAACTTAACTAATCTTTTTTCAAGTATACAATTAGTCCTTTCAAAAAATAATAATAACAGTTTTTTATCATGAAAATTGAGCTACTTATGATCAAAAAAAGGTCGGTACCTACTTTTCTCTACGAAAAATCAGTGAAAACAACCCCTTAACTACCCTCCTAATTAAAGATGGATCTTCACCTTTATATAATTCCTTTTATATTTACATATATTATCAATACACCCAAGAAGATTGACCTATTTAAAGGCCAAATTTTAGAAAAGTTGGTTTTTATAGTAAAATTGATTTTTTGCAATTTTGTATTTTTGAACTTTTACTTCAAAATATCTCCGAAAATGCTGGAGATACGAAAAAAATGATAGATTACTAAATTGTAGCTTTTTTAATATATAAAATTGCCTTGTACACAGATTTTCATTAAAGTGAACAGTTAGCGAGATATAGCTGTTTAAAACCTCTATTTACCAGCAAACACCCCCTTATTCGAGCCCTTTAAACTCACCCCAATTAAAAACTAAGGGATCTTACGGAATTTAGTTTACACAGCCTTAGAGCTTAAATGCTATATTTTGTCGCCAAAAATGAAAGTGCTATGTTTATAAAACGAATTTTTATTTCGAAAAAGTCGAATATTCTTATGGATCATTTTCATGTATGTATAGTATAATACCACAGAACCGGTTAGTATAGTGCAAGATGACTAAGAAACTATTTGTGTTTGTATTTGTACATATTTGTAAATTGGTAATTTTGTGTAAATAAATGTTTTTGTAATTCTTTAATTATATTTTTGTTTCTGTATAGATCTATTAAATTATCTACTTATAAAAATTATAATGTTATTAAGGGAGGTTTTTAAGGGTTGAAATATTATGATATTATATCTTAAAGCATAAAACAATATTTAACCAATCAAAACCAAATTTACCCATAATAAAGTTTACAATCGTCTTATATAATTTTTGACAATAAGGGGTAGTTTACACCCCTAAAAATAATCAACGTCCTTAAGCATTATATAGAAGCTGAAGTACAGGGTTAGATGATCCTAATCCCAAATTTTTATGTAAATCGATGCAAGCCGAAATTATTCTTTTATGATAAGTAAATTTTTTATATATAGCTCCAACAAGGGTGGGTTAAAGTGTTGAAATATTATGATAGTATATCTTAAAGCATAAAACAATAATTATGTAACTTATAAGAACCAAATGTTGGCAATATTAAAGTTTAAAAAGGTTGTTTTATAATTTTTTACAATTAGGGGTAGTTTTCACCCTTAAAAAGTCAAAAGCATACAACGGCTCAATATAGAAAATGAACTAAAGGGGAAAATGAGCCTAATCCCAAATTTTTGTTTAAGTCGATGCTGGATCAAAAAATTGCGAGGTTTTGCCATTTGTTCAGTTTCATTTCCTCGACTATTACTGATAGTCTAAGAACTAGTGAACCTTTTGACTAACGGTCGACCTGTAAGGCTAAAAATTTGTAGAGTGATAATTCATAGCACACCAAAGCTAAAAACCATGACCTGGCAGGCCTCAGCGGTGCACGTGTATCTACCAGGTGAATCGAAAAGTGCAAATTTAGGGGGTAAAATAAACTTTCTCCTGTAAGGTTTAAATTTAAGTATGTGTTTGAGTAAGTCATTTAGAAGAAATGTGTACAATGACGGGCGATTCTGAAGAGCATAAGACCTTGCCAGGCGAGGGGAAAGATTAGGGGTTTTTATTAAAATTATTCTTTTTGCATCGAACAAATTTTTTTTAGGCTTTTTGAATCATTCCAAACAGAAAAGGTCCTTAGTTATTTTTCTCTTAAGTTAATAGTTTTTGTTATATAAGCGATTGAAAATTTTGAAAATTGCGAAATCGGCCATTTTTAACCCAAATCGGACATTTATCTAAAAATTTCAATATTGGCAAGGTACGCAGATATTCCTTAAACATTGATTGATGAAATCCCGAATAGTTTTTTGCAATAAAATAACGAAAACCGCTTTGTTTTTTTAATTGCTAATCAAGCGGGCGCTACACTGTAGTATAATTGAGGACGTTTGAGCTAGCATAAATTCATTATCTCGAGAATGGGCAAATTTGAAGAGAAATCCTCAGACAGGTCGATTTTTATTTTTGAATTAGGACTTTTTGGTATATATATAATACTAGTGACGTCATCCATCTGGGCGTGATGACGTAATCGATTATTTTTTTAAATAAGAGTAGGTGTTGTGTGATAGCTCATTTGAAAGGTTATTTAATTCTCTATTCAGTAATATAAACATTAACATAATTATTTATACAGGGTGTACAAAAAAAATTTTTTCTTCTATTTGTCAAATTTAATCAAAGTTAATTTAATAAAAAAAAATTTTTTGTACACCCTGTATAAATAATTATGTTATTGTTTATATTAGTGAATAGAGAATTAAATAACCTTTCAAATGAGCTATCACACAACCCCTACTCTCATTTAAACAAATCATCGATTACGTCATCACGCTCAGATGGATGACGTCACTAGTATTATATATATGCCAAAAAGTCCTAATTTAAAAATAAAAATCGACCTGTCTGAAGATTGCTCTTGAAATTTGCCAATTCTCGAGATAATGAATTTATGCCAACTCAAACGTCCTCACTTATACTACAGTGAAGCGTCCGCTTGATTAGCAATTAAAAAACAAAGGGGTTTCCGATATTGTATTGCAAAAAACTCTTTGGGATTTCATCAATCAATGTTTAAAGAATATCTACCTACCTTGGCAACTTTGAGATTTTTAGATAAATATCCGATTTGGGGTTAAAAATGGTCGATTTCGCAATTTTCAAAATTTTCAATCGCTTATATAACAAAAACTAGTAACTTAAGAGAAAAATCACCAAAGACCTTTTCTGTTTGGAATGATTCAAAAAACTTAAAAAAAATTTGTTCGATGCAAAAAAAATAAATTTAGGAAAAACCCCTAATCTTTCCCCTCGCCTGGCAAGGTCTTATGCTCTTCAGAATCGCCTGTCATTTTACACATTTCTTTTAAATGACTTACTCAAACACATACTTAAATTTAAACCTTACAGGAGAAAGTTTATTTTACCCCCTAAATTTGCACTTTTCGATTCACCTGGTAGATACACGTGCACCGCTGAGGCCTGCCAGGTCATGGTTTTTAGCTTTGGTGTGCTATGAATTATCACTCTACAAATTTCTAGCCTTACAGGACGACCGTTAGTCAAAAGGTTCACTAGCTCTTAGACTATGAGTAGATATGAGTTGTAATATAAAATAATTGAGCAAGATCCACAATTAAAAGCGTATAAAAACCATTCTCTAAAAAAAGAAGTAACATTTAAGTACCCGTTGGATTGCTTAAACTATTATTAACGATGTGTTTTTTGTTATTTTTAGGATTCAAAAGAACTGGAAGATATCAAGTTAATTGACTATCAGATGGCCACATTAGGAACTCCGGTATACGACCTTACATACGCATTTTATTCTGGAGCAGACCAAGAAACCTTAAAAAATTGGGAGCATTTTTTGAAAATATATTATAATAGTCTATCAAAATCCCTAAAAGATTACGACCTTGACGTAGAGAACATTTATCCTTATGAGATACTCAAAAAGGAATGGAAGGAGAATATTCAGTTTGGTTTTCTAATGAGCCTTATGATTTGGGGTAGTAAATATCTTGATATAGGTGATGTTTCAAACTTGGCAGTTACAGGTGTAGAAACAAATATGGATCTGGAGACCTGGGCTTACTCAAATGCAAATTATGTTCAAGCTATTTTAAATCTAGCGAGACATTTTAGTGAAAATGATTTCTTTGTTACATCATAGTACAGTGCAAGTTGTAAATTCATGTAAATATCAGAGGTCTTCAAAATTTCACCACAAGCAAGGACGTAAATTAACAATTTTTCAAATCGGATAATCTATGTATACACCGTAGTTATAGCAAAAGCTAATACTTTTCTTCGTCTTCCTCTTCTTCTTTTATATAATTTTGCTTGTTCATTGGCGGGTTGTTACATCCATAAAAGATTGTCACTCACATTTTTACGTGGTCGGCCGATGCTTCTTCTAGCCCTTGGTGATTTGTCCCTTGCTGTTTTAACGATTCTTGTATTCGCCATTCTACTGATGTGATTGTTATATTTTCGGGTATGGTAGTCTTTCTGGTCTCGTTTTGTCAGTTGCTCGAGGTAATGCTTTCGAGCTTTTTTACAAATTATGGAATCGTTATTGCAACTTGGATATTCTTCTCCTTTTGGCATCATAACCTTGGATTACCTTTACCTGTCTGGTTATGTCTTGCAATTTGGACCTCTCTTACACCCTTCTCCTCATTCTCTTACATTCATAGTTTTCAGGTCGTCTTCCATCCATCTCGTTCTGTGTCTTCCTTGTTTTTGTCTTTCTATCGACTTCCTTGGTACCATTTTCTATTGTTTCTGTATCCTCTTTTCTCTGAAAATGTCGCAGCCATGACAGTCTTTGACTTTTCATAAATTTACAATATCATACTCTTCGCCTAATTCATTAATTTCGTCTTTTCTCGCGATTCTCTATATGCCGTCGTTAAAATTCTTGGAGACATATTTTAAGATTGAATCCAATTCATTTTGTGTTAAATCATAATGAAATCTTAGTTAATAAGCATATGATCTTTGGAAATATTCAAGGAATTCTTTGGTCCAACCTTTAAAATCTTCAGATGTCTTCACGTGGCGTCGTCTCTTAGATTCTGAGTTGTATTAATCTAAAGCTATTTTCTAGAGAAATCAGCTATACAGGTACATGAAGTGGTGGCAGTGCTACTATTAATTATAGAATTGAAAAAGACTGTATGACTTGTAAACACTTCTAAGTAGGTCAAACAGGTGTATGTTCTCAAAAAAATTGAAAGTGTGTATAATTTTTTTGATTAATCAGCTAAGTATTTTCAACACGTTACGTGCCATCATCAGAGCTTCGTCCTATTATAAATCCTCCATAGAAGAGCAATTGCCAAACAACACATTAAAAAACATAAATACTGGGCAAAGCCACGGATCTCGGGTATAAAAACCCCTTAAGGTGATACAGTAGCGATCAACAGGTAGCCAAAACGCGTTCCAAGATTGCGGCTGTAATTTTGAATATTTTTTCGAGATATTTGGCACACGTATTCATAATGTAATAAAGAAGGGCGGTACAGAGCCCAATTTGAAAAATATATTAATATGTGGAAATTACTTTGTAATTAAATAAAATATTAAAAAAACGAGCCTGTACCGCCATTAAGAAGAACAAAAAAATACACTTTCTTCAAATAAACTTTTTTATCCGATGCCTAGATTTTGTGTCATTTTGGAACTACTAATGAAATAAAAAATTTTAGTAGTTCCAAAATGACACAAAATCTAGGCATCGGATAAAAAATTTATTTGAAGATTGTGTATTTTTTTGTTCTTCTTAATGGCGGTACAGGCTCGTTTTTTTAATATTGTATTTAATTACAGAGTAATTTCCACATATTAATATATTTTTCAAATTGGGCTCTGTACCGCCATTCTTTATTATATTACGAATACGTGTGCCAAATATCTCGAAAAAATATTCAAAATTACAGCCGCAATCTTGGAACGCGTTTTGGCTACCTGTTGATCGCTACTGTTTCCTCTTAAAATTAATAAATTCACATCTAAATTCAATCTTAATAGCCGAGAACGAAGATGACTTACAACGCCTACTGCAAAAATTCAAAATAACCGCCGAAAAGTATAACCTGACACTATTCAAAGAGAAAATCCAATCGATGGTAATATCCAGGAACCCAATTAGATGTAAGTTAGTAGTGGACGACCATATAATCGAACAGGTAATGGATTGCAGATACTTAGGTGTGGAAGTATCTAGCGACAGGCATCTGTGGCAAGAATCAAAACAGCAGGCAATGAAAGCAGCGAGAATATCTGGTTTCCTGAGGGATATAATCTGGCGGAATAAATATATGAGCACCGAAAGCAAAGTCCGCATTTATAAGACATGTGTTAGACCCGTACTGACATACGCAGCTGAGACAAGGGCCGAGACAACAAAGACCAAACAGATAATGAGAACAGAGATGAAAACCCTAAGATCCATAAGAGGTATCACACTCAGAGATAGAGTACGAAACGAAGACACATTGAGAGAGCTAGGCGTTCAGGACGTAGTGAGATGGACAAGAGCGCGACGACGCATGTGGAGGGACCACGTAGATCGGATGGACCCTGAACGTATGGCGCATTGGGCGAAAACACAGAAGCCCAACACCAAGCGACCCATAGGAAGACCCAAAAAACGATGGTACGAGAGTTGGAGCTCCGGATCGCAGCAAAGACTGTAACAGAAGAAACAGGACATAGTCCTATTACAAGAAGAAGAAGAAGAAGACATCTAAATTCTTTCTATTTTAAAAAAGACAACATGGCTGCGTCAAACCGTTATGAGTTCACGTGAACAGCTATTAATTGTTTACATTTTTTGAAACAATTATGTCTTTTGGCTTTCGAAGCTTTGTTTTTCTTGAGATTTCATTGAGGTATGACATATTTTATGCTTCTTGTATATTTTTGAGTAAGTTAGTCAAATAATACTTCCTTGCAAAATTTTTTAGTCGAAATAAAGACGGAAATGACATGTTTTGTTGTAACCTTTTATTAAAGTACTAAGTACCTAGGTACACATAATTATGCAATATAAGAAAAATATAGAGAGCAAAACAATTTTTTAGCTCTAACAATTTTGGTACTGTTTGTTTTGGCTGATATCGTATAACTGACATAAAAATGATTAATTTGTTACATCAAAAATAATTGATTAATAATTATCGCAATTACAATGTAAAGCTTATCATCAAAAATAATTATGATCACTATTTAATTGGCAACCAATTAAAATATATATATAAGAATATGTGTATGAGTTTTTCTACTAATTATATTTATTAAATCAATTTATTAATTCATCGCTGATGGATTTGATAAGTATTACGATATCAAAAGTAGAGTAACATGGTCATGTTCTATACAGCCAAAGAACATTAAATATCCCTATTAGATGATGCGACAGGGAAAATTATGCGTGAATCCTAGTAAAACAGTAGTAGTCAGTACCTACTACAAGGAATCCAGATAACATCTAGATGCCCGCTCTGTATGAATAAACTGTTAAAAGGCGAGTGAAAGCAAATATCTAGATCAGCAGCTTATATGGAACACCCATTTGGTAAGAAAAACCAATAAGGTAAAGCTTTCCCTTTGGAAATTTTGAAGAATACGTGGGAAAACATAATATGGTGATTTAAATGCCAACTAAAGACCACCGAAGAGAAGCTGAATAAGCTTCAAAGACAAGCACACTTAATCATAACAGGAGCTGTGTCCACTGCCCAACTGTGACAGCTTAACAAATAGTTGCCACCTTGCACTCCTTGCCAAGATTCTTGTACTACTGCTAAGAATAACTGTTTTACAAAAAACAGTAAAATCCTTTATAAAAGGTATATTTAAAATACATTCAATTTGTACACAATATCTAAGTTATTATTGTAATCCCGACACCAATAGGTAGAAGGGAATTTGATTATATATACAGCGTGTCTAGTTAAGTTGGAAACATATGGGAAACTTTTTTATTGTTAATTTTACGAAAAAAAGTTATTCTTTATAAAAAGTTCTGCATGCCACAAAACCTAAGATTCAATCATCAGATATCAAATTTTCTCAATATTATACGAGATATGTCAAAAAATACGAATTTCGGTCAAGGGTAAAGTACCTTTATTTCTCTCAATATCGAAAATTCTTATGATAAAAAGTTGTTTGGAATTAAAAACTAAGGTCAAATATGCAATTACATGCTTCTAATCGAAATAAAAAAATTTTCTCAAACATATGGATACCCAACATCGTTTTAATTATTACAAATATGATAACTCTTTTATTGTTCATTTTACGAAAAAAAGTTATTCTTCATAAAAAGCTCTGCATGGTCTAAAATTTAAGAAACAACCATGATATATCAACTTTTATTGGTTTTATACGAGGTGTGTCAAAAAATATGAAATTCGCTCAAGATTATAGTACCTTTATATTTCACAATATTTCAATTAGAAGGATGTAATTGCATATTGAGACATAGTTTTTAATTCTAAACAACTTTTTAATGTTGTTCTGAAGCTATTTCCTTGTGGCATTTTTATGATTAATTATTTATATGGGAAATAAGCCACAGTTAAAATGAAAAAAATAATTTTATTAACGTTTCGACGCCCAAATCGGGTGCCGTTGTCAAAATACAAAATACTACTAATGGAAACAAAAATGTTGTTGCTTAGTAAAAAAAATTCTTCTAATAATTTATTTAATTTGACTCATTTATATCGGCAATTCAGATACATATGATACATTTTAAAGTAGAAGACTTTAAAATGATATTGCCAATATTTATGAGTTGCGTTCCTGGGACGACTTTACTGAAAGATAGTTCATTCGATTACATGAAATCAACCCCAACTCAAGAATATCCGTCACAAAAAAAATAAATCATAGCATGTGATCTGTCTTTAAAAAGACAACCACATAACGAAACGTTAATAAAATTATTTTTTTCATTTTAATTGTGGCTTATTTCCCATATAAATAATTAATCACTAAACAACTTTTTTTCATAACCATTTTCAATATTGTGAAAAATAAAGGTACTTTACTCTTTAGATGTCTTGATGGTACAATGATGATACAAAGTACATACACGTTCTTTTTTATTTAGCTTTCTTAAGTCGTCAGTCCATCTTGTAGGCGGTCGACCGACGCTTCTTTTGTCTTCTCTTGGCCTCCATTCCAATAACCTCTTTGTCAAAAACACGCTCACGTACAAACCCATTTAATTTTATATTTATTTGTATCAACTAACTATGTTAATAATCAAAATTCAGAGTTAGCGCAATAATATGAAATGATTGTAATTTCAAAACGAATCTATTCATGTAAATTTTATTAGATTTGAGTGACATTACATTTTCCATAAGATGTGTGCGGTGTATTCTGATCTAAAAATCAAATATTTTTAATACCATAAATTATTTGAACTATTAATAGAAAAAAAATAGGTTTCCATATTTTTTATTTATATAAAATTTTAGATTCATTTGAAAAAGATCTGGTAACATCATCCTATTAAATAAAATTGTTTTATTTTAACACCATTAAAATAATTTACTAAGAAGAAACTAAAAATCCATTCTCATCAAAATGTTTGACCAAATTAAGTATACCCTGGCTATACTCTTCAGTTTCAACAAGATGCTGTAGATCTAGCTCACCATCGCTTACATCCAAATCGCGGACCTCATCCTCTTTAATGAACTTGGCACCCCACATCAGCAGACTCATAATAAATGCAAATTGTACATTGTTTTTCCACTCCTTTACTAATTCCGTATATGGGTATATATCGTCAACTTTCAGATTGTACCCCTTTAACGATTTGTCTAGTGAGTTATGGTATATTTTCAAATACTTTTCCCAGTTCTTTAATGATTCCTTGCTTGCCCCGGAATAGAAACTGTAGGATAGATCATATACTGGACTGCCTGACATACACATTTGAAAATCTATAAACTTGATATCTTCTATTTTCTTTAAGCTCTAAAACAGGCCACAATAAAGAATCAGGTTTGCCAAAAACAAGTGATAATTTAATTTAGATAGCTAGTTGTTAACTAGTTACTTAATTAATCACACAATAAAAAAACTACAAATATATAATATAACAACACGCCATAATAAAATATATTGAAGCAACCCTTGGAAGTCTTCCTCCTTTTGGATGGGTAGTTACTTCCATACGAAGGGTACAGGTCCAAAAGAGGGCAAGTCCTATTTTTACATAAATAGATCTAGTGGTGCCATTTTGTAGACATTTTAACGTAGAACTAGCTATCGGCTTGTACACTTCCTAAAAGCGCTTAGTGCCTGTGAAATAATAATTCTAATTTACGCGTACACCGCCAATAGGGGGCAAGTCCTCATCAGGCAGGTCCTAAAAGGGTAAAGTCTATATAACCAGCTGATAGACGTTGATCTATTACAAGCAGTTTAGAGTTAGACTCGTTGGTGTAACTAGTGTTTTCATTGTTTTCCAAGTGATTTGAAAGTAAATAGACCAGTAAGGATCTGTGAAAAAACGTCTGTTTTTGGATGTGAAAGGTGGCATTCGGATTTTTGCAGATAAAGTTAGGTGACACCTTCAGTAATAATAATTGACTTATGCTCCCTCTCAAATATGCCCGGAACATTGATAAAAAAATTAAAATATTTAAAAATTTCGAAAAACGTCGATTTCTTTCTGTTTCTTTGCTTATAACTTTCAAACGATTCGCTTTGGAACAAAGTCGTACAGAAATAAAATAAAGATAATTGAATTTTGTATGATATACAACTGGTCAAAAATGTCTTAACGTATTACCTTTTCTGCAATATAGCAATAAATACAAAATAAGGGGGCCAAATACGCCTGTTGTTATTCAGTGTTTTTAACCACTTTGGTGGCACTTATAACCTTAGTAATTCGCTTAGGAAATTCTTTGTAACATACTTAAACCGTTTACCAAATTTCATTAAAATCGACTTAATAGATTTTGCATAATAAATTTGCAATCTAAATGTTTTTAAAAAAGTTCAAATTTTTTAAAATCTTTCTGAACAAAAAGTAGACCATTTAGAAGTTGTCTAATTTTTTTACATATAAAGAGGTGCTCTACCTATCTAATACACTTTACAGAATTAAAATCGGATTATTTAAGGGGCCTCGGCAATGTTTTAAACTTATTAAACAATTTCTTGGCTTATAAACAAATAGCTTTGTTTAATAATAAAAAAATTAATTTTTAGCAATGCAAATAATTGAAAGCGGTATAATTTGACTTAAACTTTTAAATGCTGTCAGCAGAATTGCTATTTTATTTTTTAATCAAAAGTTATTCGCGTTCAAAAATTGCAATTTTTCGAATTTTTGAAAGTTCCACTGCGTTTATCTCGAAAACTATGCATCCTACGAAAAAAATTGCAACAACATTTTTTGCTTAGAATTACCCAAGAAATACAAAAAATGTTTTATTTTGCGAAAAATCGATGTTATGTAATTCCTCAAGTTCTTTGTTTATAACAATCTTATCGACATCCGGATCAATTGTTACCCAAAAAAATCGTGTTCTACGAGTCAAAAAATACATAAAAATCTTGGGTAAGTCTAATTGGGTAAGTCACAGGACTAATTTGTTTATAAGCCAAAAAATTGTTTATAACTTTAAAACATTGCTGAGGCTGCTTAAACAATCCGATTTCAATTCTGTAAAGTGGATTAGATAGGTGGAGTGCTTATTTATATGCAAAAAAATTGACAAATCTTTGTATGTTCTAGTTTTTGTTTTGCAAGATTTTAAAAAATTTTAATTTTTTAAAAAAAGTTTAGATTGCAAAATTATTATTCAAAATCTAGTGAGTCAATTTTAATAAAATTTGGTGTACGGTTTTAGCACATTATAAAAATTTTCTAAGCGAATTAGGAAGGTTCCATGTTTAACCTAAGGGATGTAAAATCATTGAATAAAGACAGGCTTGTTTTGCCCCCTTATTTTATATTTATTGCTATTTTGCAGCAAGGGTGATAAATTAAGACAATTTTAACCAATCGCATCTGATAGAAAATTAAATTATCTTTGTTTTATTCTTATACGACTTTGTTCCAAAATGAATCGTTTTAAAGTTATAAGCAAAAAAAGTAGAAAAAAAAAACGAAATTTTTTGAAATTTTTAAATATTTTATTTTTTTTATTAATGTTCCGGGCATATTTGAGAAGGAGCATAAGTCAATTATTATTACTGAAGTTATCACCTAACTTTATCCGCAAAAATCTGAATGCCACCTATCACATCCACCTAAAAACAGATCCTTACTGGTCTAAAATAACAATGAATACAGAAAATAATAATAGTGGAAATGAGACAAGTAGTGCCTAGACAGAATGAATCAAAAAGAGGAAAAAGCACGGCATAATGAGAGATGTCATGAAAAAATTAGACTGTAGAGTCACAAGGTGAAACCTGTAATAATTGTCGTAAACAATGTTTTCAAAATATGCCCAAAGAAGCAAGAAAAACTGTATTCAAGAATTTTAAAATAATGAGTTTTATTAATGAGCAGCACTCATGCTTATGTGGATCGATTACGGTACGGTGTGGAGGACAAAATAAAAATTACACCATGTTTAATTTTTTCATTATATTGTCCACAATACACGTAGACTTGATTATGTTAAAGTTACCTTCCCTATTCGTGGGTATTCCTACATGGAACCGGATAAAAGATGAGCTTGATAAACTCCAAAAAACGAGCTGAGACGTCTTTAGATTGGGTTGAAGTTTTTAGAAGTGCTGGTGCAAAACCATCGCGATTTGACGTTGTGGAAATAGATAAAAAACTAGTAGAACTTTTAAAAAAATATTAAACACGTATTTTTTAGTTTTTTGATTTGACGTTGATTTCTCGAAATATTTGCTGTTTCCTTGTGAAACTTTGTGACTCACTCATTGTCTTACGCCCCGCTCAAACCGTCAGATTTCTGAAATATACACTGTTCTGCATGTACTTAACTAACCTTATCTTAATCTGACGATTTCCAGTTTTTCTAAGGATATATTTTTTTTCGGACCCCCCTTAACGAACTCCCCTGCCTTAAGATTTGATATTTATATGGTAGGGGTACATTTACAGGGTACAAGGTTTCACTCCATGTGATTTTCTGACGCGCTCGAGTGACTGTAAAAATCCTCACTTGAGCTCCCCTACCATTAGGTTTGGTACTAACCTCGGCTAAAAAATTAAAATGTCTTCAAGATTTAAAAGGATTCTGTGGTGACGAAGCAAAACAATTTTTTTTAACCTGCCCAAGAATTAGATTTATTTCATACTTTTCCTTCAGACTTTTGTCTACTTGTCATTTTAACTTGATTTTTTTGGACTTAGCCCTTTAGGCCAATAATGTTTGGTGGTTTGACCAATTAAGGCTTATGTTCTATTTTGCATAAGATCAATATAAGTATAATTTCTTGTGTATTACCCTAGGCTGTGGGTGAAAAATAGGTCGATTTCAGTAATCAAAACTATTGTGCGCTTTTTTTTTATATTGCGATTTTCATTTGTTAAATTTGCAATATTTAAAGATTTTTAATTTTGCAGCTTACGATATTGATTTTAGAGAAAAACTTTTTAACAGAAAGTTGTAGTAAATTAAAAACCCTACAATTTGAGCTATGGTAAGTTTAATTTCGTTTATTGGTTATTGTAAAACAGCCTGCGAAAGGTCCAAAATGGCCGTTTATTAATACAATTGCATTATTTATTGTACAAATCATTTTTTTTATATTTTTTAAAGCTTTAAAACGAAGATCTTTCAATTCCAAATATAAAAGAAAGTTGTAAAGCCAGATTAACGAATTTGTTGCTTAGATATTATAAATTGTTTATCCCAAGAGGTCAAATGTCGAAGGCTATAACTTTTTGAAAAAAAAATCGTAGAGAGTTGGTGAAACATCCAGTCTTCTTCTAAAGAGTTATATTTTCATATTCTGATGTAAACAAATGCGTAAATCATTTTTAAACCTCTAATTTTTGGGTTTGAAAATAAGGGGGCAAATTTCGTTATAAACATTTAGAGCTGAAGCGGCCCTGTACATCCAATAAGTTTTTAACTTACAGATTATTGTTGCTGAAGACGAAACGAAGATTTATAAAAAAATAAAAAATTTCTACGACCAACTGAAGCCGAGATAATTTTTGGGCTTGAAAATAAGGGGCCAATTTTGTTATAAACATTTAGAGCTGAAGCGGCCCTTACATACTATGAGTTCCTAACTTACAGATTAAAGTTGCTCAAGACGAAACGAAGATTTATAAAAAAATAAAAAATTTCTACAACCAACTGAAGCCGAGATAATTGTTTTTTTTTTCTTAAATCGTAGTGCCTATATTTATAACAATTAAGAAATTATTTTACAGTCATTGAATAAAGAAAGACTTATATTACCTTAAAATAAAAATTATTATAAAATATAATTACGTTTAATCATTAAAAATTATTTTTAAACTCGGTACTTTTGCGAGCGGCGGAATTTTGCAAGTCGCCCGGCTCGCTTCAAATCCGCGCGCTCGGAAAATTTTTACGTAACTTGTAATAAATTTTGACAGAAAACAATTTAATAATATTACCATTATAATATACAGTCTGTTTACCACTGTATTTGTTTTTCTTGATAAACTTTTACATATATGTGAAATCTCATTTCTGAAGAAAGAATATTACAAAAATGATACATATAATAATATACGAAATATACAGTATGTCCCTGTAAGTTGTATCCATATGGAAAACTTTTTTATTATTAGTTTTACGAAAAAAAGTTATTCTTCATAAAAAGCTCTGCATGGTCCAAAACCTAAGATTTAACCATCAAATATCAATTTTTTTTAAATATTATACGAGGTATGTCAAAAAGTTTGAATTTCACTCAAGAGTAAAGTAGCTTTATTTTTCACAATATTGAAAATTGCTATTATCAAAAGTTGTTTGGAATTAAAAACCATATTCTAGTATACAATTACATCTTTCTAATTGAAAACATTTTTTTTGAAAAATTATGGATAACTAACATTATTTTCAGTTATTTCAATTCAGATAACTCTTTTATAATAAATTTGACGAAAAAAAGTGATTGTTAATAAAAAATTATGCATGATCTTAAACCTAAAATACAAGCATCTGATGTCAAATTTTATCAATTTTATACGAGGTATGTAAAAAAATATGAATTTCGCTCAAGAGTAAAATACATTTATTTTTCACAATATCGAAAATTGTTATTATAAAAAGTTATTTAGAATTAAAAACTATGTTTTAATATGTAATTACGTCCTTCTAATTGAAATATTCTGAACTATGAAGGTACTTTACTTTTGATCTAAATTTATCTTTTTTGAGATACCTCGTATAAAATTTGATATAAGATGGTTGTATTTTAGGTTTTGGACCAAACTTTCATTAAGAATCACTTTTTTGTAAAATTAATAATAAAATAGTTATCAGAATTGAAATAACTGAAAATAATATTGATTATCCATAATTTTTCAAAAAAAAAATTAATTAGAAGGATGTAATTGCATATTAGAAAATAGTTTTTGTTTCCAAACAACTTTTCATAATAGCAATTTTCAATATTGTGAAAAATAAAGCTACTTTACTCTTGAGTGAAATTCAAACTTTTTGACGTACCTCGTAAAACATTCATTCATAAAATGTAATATCTGATGGTTGAATCTTGGGTTTTGGACCATGCAGAACTTTTTATAAACAATAACTTTTTTTTCGTAAAATTAATAATAAAAAAGTTTTCCATATGGATACAACTTACAGGGACATACTGTATAACTATATTTTTAATTTTTTCATTGTTATATAAATATAATAATAATAATGTTACTTCTTATTATACAATATAAAACTTTTTCTTTTTGTAGTGACTATCCGTTTTGGATGTTCGCCAACATCCAAAACGGATAGTCACTACAAGAAGAAAAAGTTTTACATAATAAGAAGTAACATTATTATTATTACATTTGTATACCATTGAGAAAATTAAAAATATAGTTATACAGGGTGTAACAAAAATACAGGTCATAAATTAAATCACATATTCTGGGACCAAAAATAGTTCGAATGAACCTAACTTACCTTAGTACAAATATGCACATAAAAAAATTATAGCCCTTTGAAGTTACAAAATGAAAATCGATTTTTTCGAATATATGGAAAACTATTAGAGATTTTTTAATGAAAATTGATATTTGGCATTCTTATGGCAGGAGCATCTTAAAGAAAAATTATAGTGAAATTTGTGCTTCCCATAAAAATTTTATGGGGGTTTTGTTCCCTTAAACCCCCCCAAACTTTTCTGTACGTTCCAGTTAAATTATTATTGTGGTACCATTAGTTAAATTCAATATTTTTAAAACTTTTTTGGCTCTTAATATTTTTTCGATAAGGCATTTTTTATCGAGTTGTGGCTTCTTTTTTAATATGTTTACATAAAAATTTTATGGGGGTTTTGTTCCTTTAAACCCCCCAAACGTTTGTGTATGCTTCAATTAAACTGTTACTGGGATACCATTAGTTAAACAAAATGTTTTTAAAACTTTTTTGCCTCTTTGTATTTTTTCGAGAAGGCAACTTTTATCGAGATATGGCTTCTTTTTTAATACGGTTCAAAATATACCTAAAAATGTAAATCATACATAAATTTTCATATTATTACCAAGTCTCCATAATCGTACTTAACCATAAACAAATATGTGGTGGATTTGACAAATATTCAAAATATCTCGATAAAAACTGAATTTTCGAAAAAGTAGTAAGAGCCAAAAAAGTTTTAAAAATATTGTGTTTAAGTAATGGAACTACAATAATAATTTAATTGGAACGTACACAAAAGTTTGGGGGGTTTAAAGGAACTAAACCCCCATAAAATTTTTATAGGGTGTCCAAATTTCACTATAATTTTTTGTTAAGATGCTACTGTCATAAGAATGCCATATGTCCATTTTCAATAAAAAATCTTTAATAGTTTTCGATATATTGGAAAAAATCGATTTTCATTTTGTAACTTCAAAGGGTTGTAACTTTTTTTATATGCACATTTGTACTAAGGTAAGTTAGGTTCAATCAAACTATTTTTGGTCCCAGAATATGCGATTAAATTTATGACCTGTATTTTCGTTACACCCTGTATATTTTATATATTATTATATGTATCATTTTTGTAATATTATTTCTTCAGAAATGAGATTTCACATATAAAAGTTTATCAAGAAAAACAAATACCGTGTTAAATAGACTGTACATTATAATGGTAATATTATTAAATTGTTTTCTGTCAAAATTTAATAAAAGTTACGTAAAAATTTTCCGAGCGCGCGGATTTGAAGCGAGTCGGGCGATTTGCAAAATTCCGCCGCTCGCAAAAGCACTGATTTTAAAAATAATTTTTAATAATTAAATGTAATTATATTTTATAATAATTTTTATTTTAAGGTAATATAAGTCTTTCTTTAGTCAATGACTGTAAAATAATTTCTTAATTGTTATAAATATAGGCACTACGATTTAAGAAAAAAAAAACAATTATCTCGGCTTCAGTTGGTTGTAGAAAATTTTTATTTTTTTATAAATCCTCGTTTCGTCTTCAGCAACTTTAATCTGTAAGTTAGAAACTCATAGAATGTACAGGACCGCTTCAGCTCTAAATGTTTATAACGAAATTTGCCCCTTTATTTTCAAACCCAAAAATTATCTCGGCTTCAGTTGGTCGTACAATTTTTTTATTTTCTTATAAATGTGAGTTTCGTCTTCAGAAATAATAATCTGTAAGCTAAAAACTCATAGGATGTACAGGGCCGCTCCAGCTCTAAATGTTTATAACGAAATTTGCCCCCTTATTTTCAAACCCAAAAATTAGAGGTTTAAAAATGATTTATGCACTTATTTACATCAGAATATGAAAATATGACTCTTAAGAAGGAGATTGGATGTTTCACCAACTCTCTACGATTTTTTTTTTTCAAAAAGTTATAGCCTTCGACATTTGACCTCTTGGGATAAACAATTTATAATATCTAAGCAACAAATTCGTTAATCTGGCTTTACAACCTTTTTTTATGTGTGGAATTGAAAGATCTTCATTATAAAGCTTTAAAAAATATAAAAAAATGATTTGTACAATAAATAATGCAATTGTAAAAAACGGGCATTTTGGACATTTCGCAGGCTGTTTTGCAATAACCAATACACGAAATTAAACTTACCATAGCTCAAATTGTAGGTTTTTTAATTCACTACAACTTTCTATTAAAAAGTTTTTCTCTAAAATCAATATCCTAAGCTGCAAAATTAAAAATCTTTAAAAATTGCAAATTTAACAAATGAAAATCGCAATACAAAAAAAATCGCACAATATTTTTGATTACATTTTAGTAGAAGTTATTCCTGCTATCGTCCTTTACAACACCTGATAGGTTTAAAAAAATTCCTGAATTATATCACGTTTTGTCACCCACAGCCTGGGGTATATGTCTAATTAATTACCCAAGTAACTGATCTAATCAACAGAGTTCATGATAACTATCAATAATTAATCAATTAAAGTTTAAACTTTGTTTTGTAGGAAAAAAAACATTTGGTGACTTAGCTCTTTATGGACCTGTGCCCCTTCAACATCATCATCGTCAACAACTTAAGTCTTACGATTTCATAGAAATGTCACCATGCGCCATAATAATAAGCATTGTTAAAAAGGTTAGGCTGAAAGAACAACTTCAACCTAGGGTTGAGCCACAATAGATCTCTTCTATTGAGTGGAAGCGCCCATTCATATTGAACCTAACCTAACCTATGTGATAACACCTGTTTCTAGTTAAACAATGATTTAACAAAGCAAGATTTCAGCTTACACATAGGCTTTTAGGCTCTTCATTATCTCCATTGTTAGCAGATATGGAAGAAGTCCAAATAAACATTGTGTACAAATAGAATTAAAAATCAACAATATGGTGGAGTTAAGCGATTTTCTTGTGAAATTTCAATATAATTTTGTCTTTTTATTGGGAATTAACCAGAATTTTAATTTAAAATAGTAATATGTTGTTTTTTACGTTTCAATTCGGTTCTCAAAATACCAAAAACAATCTTATTTTGAGAATGATTTTCGAAGGGAAAACGGAACCGTCAAAATAAACGGTTTACAAAATAGTAAATAAATATTATTGTCTAAAGTGAATATTTTTGGACAATTGTTTGTGGATTATATAGTTAATATCTACCAGTTATTGTCAACATCACAAACAAAGTTTGTCATGATCATGATACAATGTATGCATTTTGATACAGTCTATATTTTATTATTAATTGTCTTATCCGTATTTTTGTTTGCTTAGTTGTCTCGTTTCCTTACTTCAAGCTAAATAAATCAATATATTTATTTTAAGATAAGTATATCTTTATTAATATAAATACGTATTTTTATTATAGGAATCGAAATAATTTAAAGTTATTACGTACTTTTGCAAGTGGAACAAAATAAATTTTCAACTTAGTACTGTTATTACTTGTAAGTACTTAATCAGAGTTAAAAATATTTATGCGTTATACAGTAAAAATTTTAAGAAAAGAATGAAAACAGTCCGACGTAGTCCGATACTGGGCAGAAAAACAAAATGTAGTCGGATCCAGACACGAAAAAGTAAAGTAAATAGCAAACTAATAATGTATTTAAATATGCCATTGAATAATTTTTAATAAGTCGTAATAGCGGATGGTTGTAAGGGTTGATAAATTATACACAATAACATAATAATATGATTATGATATTCCAGAAAATCATTTTCGGGAATGTGAGTAAAATTGTAAGGTTTTATAATTTTTGAAAATAGGGGTAGTTTTCACCCCCTTAAAATTATATGAATCTATTGACACAGGGTAGATGTTGAAGTACAGAGTAAGTTGAGCTTAATTTCATATTTTCATGTAAATCTGTGCACATCCATAAAATATGGAGATTATGCAATAACAGAGGCTTCTAAGGGTTCCCATATTACAACTAAGGGTTGAAAATTTACAGTACAAAATTAAATAAGTTTCAATAATATTAAGTATATTGCACTGTAATATCAAATTAATTAAATATATCAATAGAATATATTTTTTATTTTCGGCATAATAAAGGGTGGTTTTAAAGGGATAGAACGTAAATGAAATTGGTAAATAATATTTCAGAGTATCAAACAAGCTTTGTCCTGCATATTTTACCGTTATTTCTGTCTGAGTAGGCTTTACTTTTAGCTTGTAAAATTTTCAACAATAAGGGATAGTTCTCACCATAAAAAATAATCGGCATATATTGGAATAGATTATTGGGAAACATTTGAACGATATTAAGATAACTCACAAATTTTTAAGCAAACCGATGTATACAAAAAATTGTGAGGTTTTCTACTGTTTTTACCGTTATATACAGCACTACCAAATACAAGAGCTCCTCAATAACCCAAGAAAAAAAAGTTTTCCTGCAGTTGGCTGTATACCATATATTACAAAAACTATAAAATCCTTTATAAAAGGTATATTTGTTAAAATCCGTAAAAAGGGTATATCATAGAACAGAACTAGTTTTGATCGGATGACCGATCATCACCAGTGTTTACCTAAAATGTGTATAACTTGATAAGATAGTGCAAAGTATTTAAAATTTTGAGTACGGTTTTAAAAAGTTATAGGTTATACTCACGTGAATCTAACATGCTAACCACCAAAATAAAAAATATGTGGGTAAAAATCCTTTACAATTGATCCATCATAGGAACATAGATCGAATAGATTCCAGATACAGAATGCTAATACATAATATATATAAGAAAGCAACAATGACAGTACAATTGGAAGAAACCACAAAACCCATACCAATTAACAGAGGAGTGCGACAGGGAGATGTTATTTCTCCTAAACTATTTACATTAGCACTGGAAGATGTTTTCAAAACAATGGAATGGACAAACATGGGAATAAACATAAATGGAAAGAAACTAAACCACCTAAGATATGCAGACGATGTAGTAGTCATAGCATCAAGTTTTGAAGAACTACAAACCATGCTAACCGAACTAGCAAATGAATCCGAACAAATAGGTCTAAAAATGAATTTTGCCAAAACAAAAACAATGACAAACACACAAGACAATAGAAACGTAATACTAAACGACGCCACAATAGAAGCGGTTAATGATTATATATATTTGGGACAGATTATAAAAATAAATAAGGAAAACCAAACATCGGAGGTAAAAAGAAGGGTCAGATTAGCCTGGGCAGGATTTGGAAAATTAAAATGGGTCCTAAAGAATAAAAAAATACAACAATACTTAAAAACAAGAGTGTTTGACCAGTGCATACTCCCAATTCTCACATACGCATGCCAAACATGGACCTTGACCAAGGCAAACATGGATAAAATAATTAAGACACAAAGAGCCATGGAGAGAGCAATGTTAGGAGTAAAATTGACAGACAAAAAGCAAAACAACTGGGTCAGAAATAGAAGAAAAGTCAAAGACGCAGGTCAACATATAACCAGGCTAAAATGGAGCTTCGCAGGTCATAACGCTAGACAAACGGACAATAGGTGGAATAGCACGATACAACAATGGAGACCATGGACAGGAAAGAGAGCAAGAGTACGACCCCAGATGAGATGGGGAGACGACATTAAAAAGATAGGAGGAACGCACTGGAAACAGAAAGCACTAAACAGAAGCGAATGGAGGAAACTGGGGGAAGCCTATGTTCAGAATTGGACGAATTAAAGGGCAAAAGAAGGGACATAGATGAAAAATGTGAAAATAAACATGGATGTTTAAAATATCCAATGTTTTATGCTCTAGGTACCATTGAGCTCGAGTTTGACTTGTTCACATCATGACTATATGGTAGCAAGTGGCATTGACAGCGGAAATTCCGAAAGATGACATGACAGAAATGACAGTTCCACAGGAATTTCCAGAATAAGTAATAACTAACAGGGACATTTTTAACTTCATGTGAAACTGTCATTTCTGTCATCTCATCGCCCGGAATTTCCGCTGTCACTGCCACTTGCTACCATATAGTCATGATGTTAACAAGTCAAACTCGAGCTCAATAGGGCTTTTCATCGATTGTCATTTGTTTCGAACTTCTGTCATATATTGTATAATCCGTGTATTATACATGGATTATACGATATATGACAGAGGCTCGTAACAAACGACTGTGAATGAAAAGCCCTATGGTACCTAGAGGATGAAAAGCGACGAGAACTTATTAGGTACGTTTGAACGAAAAATCCTTAGACACATACACAGGGTGTCCAGAAACTCTACCGACAAACGAAGACAGGAGATTCCTTAGATAATTTTAAGACAATTTAGCCCAATTCACCTAGTCCGAAAATGCTTCTTAATGGAGCTAGAGCTCTTTGAAGATGGCGTCATGAAATTAGTTTTTCTTAAATACCTCCAGAAGGCTTCTATTTAGAAAAACGAAAATTGGTATGCGTATTTACATTTCAGAGGTGAATCGATTCCATCCATTGCAAATTTCTAGTATCGGTCATAGGCGTTCGTTTTGGGTAGAGCAACGGGTATTTTATGGCATAACTTTTTTGTCCTTAACTTTTATGCATTTTTGACACCGGATTATTAAATTGTGAGGTATTCTAGTACTAAAAGGTACTCTTGCTTTAAGTCGGTAGGACACACCGTTTTCTAGAAAAATTGATTTGAAAGTTTTTCGTTTTTGGAATTTGAAAAAAAAATTGAAAGAACTTTTCAACAAAAACGAAGTATTTTACCAACATAAAGTAAGAGTAACTTTTAGTACTCAAATACCTCATAATTTAATAATCTAATGTCAAAAATGCTCGAAAATTCAAGACAAAAAGTTATGCTATAAAATAACTGTTGACCTACCCAAAACGGACGCCTATGACCAGCACTAGAAATTCGCAATTAATGAAATCGATTTATCTCTGGAATATAAATAAATGTACCAGTTTTCGTCTTTCTAAACAGTTTTTTTTTTAATTTTTTTTTTAATTCAGAAAGAGAAAAATTTTCAAATCGATTTTTCTAGAAAACGGTGTGTCCTACCGATTTAAAACAAGAGTACTTAGTACTAGAATACTTCACAATTTAATATTCCAATGTCAGAAATGCATAAAAGTTAAAGATAAAAAAGTTATGCGATAAAATAACCGTTGCCCTACCCAAAACGGACGCCTATGATCCGTACTAGAAATTTGCAATGGATGGATTAGATTTATATCTTAAAGATAAATACGCGTGCCAATTTTTGTTTTTCTAAATAGAAGCCTTCTGGAGGTATTTAAGAAAAACTAATTACAAGACGCCATTTTCAAAGAGCTCTAGCTCCCTTAGGAAGCATTTTCGGACTAAGTGAATTGGGTTAAATTATCTTAAAATTATCTGAGGAATCTCCTGTCTTCGTTTGTCGGTAGAGTTTCTGGACACCCTGTATAAGGGGGTGAAAGAAAATGACGTATGGCGCAGAAGATATAATTTTGAACTATACGCAGCATACAACGAACCCGACGTCATAACATCCATAAAGATCGGACGTCTGCGCTGGATGGGCCATGATGAACGAATGTTGGAGACCGAAACACCAAAACACATAATGAAGCAAACACCAGTAGGGAGAAGGTCAAAGGGAAGACCCAAACTTAGATGCATGGAACAAGTGGAACAAGATCTGAAAACACTTGAGATTACCCACTGGAAGAACAAAGCAAGGAACAGAACAGAATGGCGGAAAATCCTAGAACAAGCCAGGACCCAAAAAGGGTTGTCGAGCTACTGATGATGATGATGATGGTACCTAGAGCATAAAACATTTGAGATTTTAAACATTCATGTTTATTTCACATTTTTCATCTATGTTCCTATGACGGATCAATTGTAAAGGGTTTTTACCCACACATTTTTTATTTTGGTGGTTACAATGTTAGATTCACGTGAGTATAACCTATAAATTTTTAAAACCGTAATCAAAATTTTAAATACTTTGCATTATCTTATCAGGTTATACACATTTTAGGTAAACACTGATGATGATCGGTCATCCGACCGAAAACTAGTTCTGTTCTCTGATGTAGCCCTTTTTAAGGATTTTAACAAATATGCCTTTTATAAAGGATTTTATCGTTCTCCTCAATAACACTAATTACTGTTTTTGGAATGAAATGGCTAGTCTTTAAACCAAGAGTTTTACAAAAAACTAACCAATTAGTTTAAGATGGAAGCCAAAACAGAGGGAAAGAAGACTAATATACCTCAGAATGTGACCAGAGAACACAATCCGAAGGGATTATGGCTTTAAAATCTGAAATTTAAAATACTTACTGATAATAAAAACTGTCAACTTACATTATATTTGACCAACATATTATTACTCCAACAATCTCCATGGTTAATAACGGGATAAGCTGTCTGATAGTTTGCAGCTTTGTCAAATATTTTGAAGCCATTTTGGACATACGGTTGAATCTTAGTCAACAACTCGTCTTCCTTTTTTGACTCTAGAATCTTTTCCATAACCCTAAATGAATCAATAACGCCCGATTTAAAAAGGTCCGTGTGTGTGAGTCCCAGCCAGTTATTGTGTAAAGGCTTTGTCAATGTTTGATACTCCTTGGGCTGATGATGTCTCATTGCAAAAGATATTGCATGGAATTGTCCGTATAACTTAAAAATTTCTTCGTACAATGCATCACTAACAAGAACTTTTTTCGGATGTACCTCGTAATTCTGAAACTTAAAATTTTCTAAAATCACCTTTTCACTACCACGTACAGATGATGTTCCGTAACATTTAGGCACTAAGTCTAGAAGTTTTGTAGAAACAAATGATTTTCGGAATTTTTCGAATGCTGGCCAGACGTTTGTATAAAAGTTGATTTCATTGAGATAGCAATTCGATAAAAAATTTGTTGTTTCTTCTCTATCACTCGGAAACACCTTTTTAATCACCAGATGATCCTCCTTTAATGTTTCTTTGTTTTTGAAGGATGCAAATATTATTTCTCCAATATAGCCTTCACCTTTTTTATTACCTGTATGTACAGTTACAACTAAATTGTCCAACGATTGGTTCAATGTTTTTTCCACTAATTGACACACATCTTGTGGTAAATTTATCATAGTTAAATATAAAAAAATGGTACACAGTTAACTCGAACACACAACTGCTGCTGCTACTACTACTCTGCTATTGGCTAAATCTGTACTGAATACCTTTCCAATAATTTATGCTGACTCCACGTATATATGTAATATGTAATAATATATAATTAAGTAATAAATCGGAGAAATTAGAAATTCCTCTTCTTGTTTGAGGTCCGACGTACAAGGTTAACTACTGATACATAACTACCTAAAATTGAATTGACATACATTAAGATAAGTTATGATGTTTGTGTTTTTAAACAAATATTTGTTATTTATATAAAATTGTGTTAATAAACCAAAAATGTTTGTTCTTCTTGTTTGTACAAAACAAAACGCATTGATTTCCAAAACTTGTCCAAGAGACCGGTAGTTCTCGCCAGTGGCGCACAACCCCCTTTACATGCGAGACTATATTAGTCCAAGTAATGAAGCTTAAAATAGGACAAAACCTCGCAATTTTTACAGAATGAGTCGATTTGCTTGAAAATTTGAGAATAAGTAGTGGATAGTCCAAGGATCAAAATCTATATGGGGCACCATGGGGGTGGTTGCCACCCCATTTTGGGGGTGGAAATTTTTTATTATATTTTGACCGCAAAAGTTCGTAAAAGCGTTAATTCTAAGCAAAAAACGTTCCATACATTTTTTTGA
Organism: Diabrotica virgifera virgifera; assembly: GCF_917563875.1. Lineage (NCBI taxonomy): Eukaryota > Metazoa > Arthropoda > Insecta > Coleoptera > Chrysomelidae > Diabrotica > Diabrotica virgifera. The sequence continues at coordinate 57,540,129 of NC_065448.1, forward strand.
TAAAATTAATAGTTTTCGATTTATTCGCTATCGAAAATGTTAGTTTTATATCGAAAAAATCATTGTTTTTAATCAGTTTTCTGCTAATAACTCAAAAACTTTTCGTTTTATCAAAACAACTTTGCTTACCAAAAATGTACCGTTTGAAAAAGTAAACAAAACCGTTTTTTATTTGCTTTAAGATCAAAAGTAATCGAGCTATACTTTATTATATGTTAGCTCTTCTTCGTCAAATGCTAAATATTGTAGCTTCAAAGTCAAAAGACGGGAAAACTGTGCATTTTTCGAAGATTTCTTCTTTAAACTAAGTTAAATTATTTAAAAATATCTATCTATAGAAATAAAAAAGTCTCTACTAGCTCAAAAATTAAGTGACTTAGAATAAAAAGAATGTCAACCCCTATTTTTTTTTCAGCGAAAAGTGATCGGAAACCACACCCTAATCACCACCCTAATTAAAATTAGTCATTAACCTTATTTGGTCTTCTTTATTTATGTATTATGATTAGGTTCTAGAAGTTTGACCGCCTTAGAATGATTATTTTTTTAAAAAATGGAGTTAAAAGCGAATAACGAACTTTTGCAGTTTGGTAAAAAATGGTCTTTTCTTCAGAATAGAAAGATTAGCATCAGAGATTCGAAAAACTATTTCAATGTAAAATTGTAGCTTATTTCATTCACAAGAACTTGGTTTGCAAAAATTTTTTCTACGGCAAAAATTTGGTAAGCTATTGACAATTAAAACTTGTACTAACATGCGGAAACCACCTTTACCAACCCTTTCAAAGTCACCTCTTTTTGCGACTGAGGATTTTAAAAGGATTTAATATTAAAACTCTTATAGACCTTGTAAAAACCTACAAAATTCTTTTTTACTAAACTTTCTAGGATAAAAAATGGAAAAAGTTACGGGTAAAAAATTAATGTATTTTTTTTGAAAAAAAAAAGGAGAAATCCAATTGGAAGCATAATAATGTAAGTTAGAGGTGTTTTTAGTCATTGGCCTTATTCATTCTTCTTTATTTATGTATTATTAATAGATTCTAGAAGTTTGACTGGCTTAAAATGATTGTTTAAGAAACTGGAGTTAAAAGCGAATAACGAATTTTTGTAGTTTTGTAAAAAATGCATTTCCTTCAGTATTGAAAGATTAGCATTAGAGATACCCAAAAATGTTTAAATATGAAATTGTAGGTTATTGAATTCCCAAGAAACTGGTGTAAAAAAATTTTCTACGGCGAAAATTGAGTGAATCATAAATGAGTATATATCGAAAAATATTGATTTTTTCGATATAAAACTAACACTTTCGATAGCGAATAAATCGAAAACTATTAATTTTCTCAAAAAATGTAAACAACATTTTTTGCTTAGAATTATTGTTTTATTAACTTTTGCGGTCAAAATTTAATAAACATTTCCACACCCGAGATGGGGTGGCAACCACCCCCATGCTAAAAGCGCCTTTCGGCATGATATAGATTTTGATTCTTGGACTAATCCGTTACTTATTCTCAAATTTTTAAGTAAATCGATCCATTCTGTAAAAATTGCGAGGTGAAAAGCTTCGGTTCCTGGAGTATATAGGTAACTTTGTCAACCTAACTGAATTGAAAAATTTGCCCACCAAAATCCCACCTTAAACTTTAGGAAAAAAACTCGCCAATTTCATAATATGTCAACCATCCATTTTGGTTCACGGGTGCGGGTTTTACGATCATGGGGAGCATTTGGAGTCTGTTTTTCGTTCTCGTCCCCAAAAAATTTCAAAAATTTAATTCAGACCTATACGGCTTCTGATACTATTGGTCAATGACCTTTCCAACGTAGGTCTAATTTTGACAATGGGTTATACCATCCAAAAGTCACTGGGCTCAGAAATTTGACTCCCATGTGACTTTTGACCTCCCATACTTTGAGAAACTCCTGATACAAGAATAAAAAACCGCTAAGCAAGGCAAAAATGAGTGGCGCACACATTATTTCAGTACAGTAGCTAAGTTAATATATGTAATACAGTAATTTAATATTATCTCTATAGAGATGTGCGGCGCTGGTCACAATTTCATCATGTCATTATTTCTCAGATAAAATTTGCCTATTGTTATATGTTATAACAGATTGCCCAATAAAACAAAAAAAAAATTCAGTAGCAGAGGAGCTGACATGTATAGTGCGTGGCACAAAAAAGTACATATTTCCATTTTGATGGAAAATAAAATTACAGTTTTAAATTGAAATATATTTTCATAATATTAGCTAAAGGGCCTAGCCGGGTAAGATGGTGAAAAGTGCCCCCAACCCAATCTAAATTCCATATAGGCCACTTTTTAGCACATATAGAGGAACTCACTTTCTGAAATTTTTAGCCCCCTAGGTGGTCACGTGACCCCCCTAGAGCCTAATTAGGCTTTTTATGTTTTTATTTTTTATCTCAGCCGCATTAAGAGCTAGCCAAAAACTTTATTTAAAAAAGTTGTTAGTTTCAAAAAGATCTATATGAAATTTTTTTTTATTTTTTTGGCGGGAAATTCGAATTTTTAGAACAATTTTAAACTTTTAAATAAATATGAAAAAAAAACTAAGACACTCGTTTTTACGAAAATTAATTATAATGTGTATTTTTACACAATATTTCACCCTTAATTTTTTCAGATTTTTAAAATTGGTGAAACGTACCTTTAAAAATAAAAAACCGCATTTTTTCCGTTTTTTTTCGTTTTTTTGATACAATTTTATACATATTTTTTAAAAAATTTAACACCGTCACTAGAATAGGTAAAAAACTGAAAAATAATTGGGATTTGCATCATAAAAATTTTTTGTAAAGCCATCCATTTTCAAAATACAGGGCGTTGAAGAAAACAAAATTTTACATATTTTTTACGATTTTGCCGAAACTACTGGCAACATTGTAATAAAACTTGGCGGGTTTTAAGAGGTAGTTATTGTGCATGTTTTGACATACAACTAAGGATTTAATATTCATCATTGGCGCGCATAGGGGTAATGGTCTGAACTTTTCAAAGAAAAAAAGATAGTACGCCACTGACATATTTCAAATTAACAATCATTTTTGAATTCCTCGTTCAATTTGCAATAAAAAATCTATCTTCTCATTTTTTCATACGACGCGCTGTTTTGCTGCAAAAAATAAAATATCTTAACGCTTCCAAAGTATTCGAATTAATTTTGATAATGTATGTATGAGTTTATTATGTATGTAGATGTAGAAACTACTAGAAGTTCGAATACTTTGTAAGGGTTAAGATCTTTTATTTTTTGAATAAAAATGGCGCGTCGTATGAAAAAATAAGAAGATACATTTTTTGTCACAAATTGAACGAGAAATTAAAAAACGATTGTTAATTTGAAATATGTCAGTGGCGTACTATCTTTATTCTTTAAAAAGTTCAGACCATTACCCCTATGCGAGCCAATGATGAATATCAAATCATTAATTGTATGTTAAAATATGCACAATAACCAGCTCTTAAATCCCGCCAAGTTTTATTACAATGTTGCCAGTAGTTTCAGCAAAATCGTGAAAAATGTGTAAAATTTTGTTTTCTTCAACGCCCTGTATTTTGAAAATGGATGGCTTTACAAAAAATTGTTATTAAGCAAACCCCAATTATTTTTCAGTTTTTTACCTATTCTAGTGACAGTGTTACCTTTTTTGAAAAATATGTATAAAATTGTTTCAAAATACGAAAAACAAACTGAAAAAATGCGGTTTTTTATTTTTAAAGGTACGTTTCACCAATTTTAAAAGTCTGAAAAAATTCAGGGTGAAATATTGTGCAAAAATACACATTATAATTAATTTTCGTAAAAACGAGTGTCTTAGTTTTTTTTTCAGTCATTTAAAAGTTTAAAATTGTTCTAAAAATTCGAATTTCCCGCCAAAAAATTAAAAAAAAATTTTTCCTTATAGATCTTTTTGGAACTTACAACTTTTTTTAATAAAGTTTTTGGCTAGTTCTTGATGCGCCTGAGATAAAAAATAAAAACATAAAAAGCCTAATTAGGCTCTAGGGGGGTCACGTGACCACCTAGGGGGCTAAAAATTTCAGAAAGTGAGTTCCTCTATATGTGCTAAAAATTGGCTATACGGAATTTAAATCGAGCTGGGGGCACTTTTCACCATCTTACCCGGCTAGGCCCTTTGAAGAGCTCCGTGAAGTTAGCCCGAAAAAGTCGGGCAAAAAAATGCGATTGATGCCATTCGTTTGTCCATTGATTGTCCACGTTTGTCCACCATTTTATTTCGTTAGTCCACCCATCACTTCTTTTTTATAAACAAAAATTTTTTTTCGGGCTAACTTCACAAATCCACAAATTTTCGAAAATTTAAAAAAACTTTTGCTGTACTGTTTGTCCATCGTTTGTCCATGTTTGTCCACCACATAATTTTTTTTGTCCACCCTCTGAAACAACCCCCTGTTAATTGTAATTATTTTTTTATTTCTTAATTCGGGCTAACTTCACGTTCTCTTAAATGGGCATTTAAACGTTGATTCAGGTGCAGAATCACAACTCAGCGTTGCTATATTGTTTGTCCATCGTTTGTCCATGTTTGTCCACCACATAATTTTTTTTGTCCACCCTCTAAAACAACCCCCTGTTAATTGTAATTATTTTTTTATTTCTTAATTCGGGCTAACTTCACGTTCTCTTAAATGGGCATTTAAACGTTAATTCGGGTGCAGAATCACAACTAAGCGTTTGTCCACCCCTTTGCAGCGTTTGTCCAACCCCTTAAAGTGCGAAACAACCCCCCTGTTAATTGTAATTATTTTTTTATTTCTTAATTCGGGCTAACTTCACGTCCGTTTAAACGTGTATTTTAAAGTTAATTCGGGTGAAGAATCACAACTAAGCGTTTGTCCACCCCTTTGCAGCGTTTGTCCAACCCCTTAAAGTGCGAAAGAACCCCCCTGTTAATTGTAATTATTTTTTATTTCTTAATTCGGGCTAACTTCACGTCCGTTTAAACGCGTATTTTAAAGTTAATTCGGGTGAAGAATCACAACTACCCGTTTGTCCTCCCCTTCGCAGCGTTTGTCCAGCCCCTTAAAGTTGGAAACAACCCCCTAGTTAATTGTAATTATTTGTTTATTTCTTTATACGGGCTAACTTCACGGTCTCTTAAATGGGCATTTAAACGTTAATTCGGGTGAAATCACAACTGCCCGTTTGTCCACCCTTTCGCAGCGTTTGTCCAACCCCTTAAAGTGCGAAACAACCCCCTCGTTAATTGTAATTATTTTTTTATTTCTTTATTCGGGCTAACTTTGCGTTCTCTTAAATGGACATTTAAACGTTAATTCGGATGCAGAATCACAACTACCCGTTTGTCCACCCCTTCGCAGCGTTTGTCCAACCCCTTAAAGTGCGAAACAACCCCCCCGTTAATTGTAATTATTTTTTTTATTTCTTAATTCGGGCTAGCTTTAGGTTCCCTTAAATGGGCATTTAAACCTTAATTCGGGTGCAGAATCACAACTACCCGTTTGTCCACCCCTTAAAGTGCGAAAGAACCCCCCTGTTAATTGTAATTATTTTTTTATTTCTTAATTCGGGCTAGCTTTACGTTCCCTTAAATGGGCATTTAAACGTTAATTCGGGTGCAGAACCACAACTACCCGTTTATCCACCCCTTCGCAGCGTTTGTCCAACCCCTTAAAGTGCGAAACAACCCCCCTGTTAATTGTAATTATTTTTTTATTTCTTAATTCGTGCTAGCTTTTAAATGCCCATTTAAGGGAACGTGAAGCTAGCTTGAATTAAGAAATAAAAAAATAATTACAATTAACAGGGGGGTTGTTTCGCACTTTAAGGGGTTGGACAAACGCGGCGAAGGGGTGGACAAACGGGTAGTTGTGATTCTGCACCCGAATTAACGTTTAAATGCCCATTTAAGGGAACGTGAAGCTAGCCCGAATTAAGAAATAAAAAAATAATTTCAATTAACGAGGGGGTTGTTTCGCACTTTAAGTGGTTGGACAGACGCTGCAAAAGGGTGGACAAACGGGCAGTTGTGATTCTGCACCCGAATTAACGTTTAAATGCCCATTTAAGAGAACGTGAAGTTAGCCCGAATAAAGAAATAAAAAAATAATTACAATTAACTAGGGGGTTGTTTCGCACTTTAAGGGGCTGGACAAACGCTGCGAAGGGGTGGACAAACGGGTAGTAGTGATTCTTCACCCGAATTAAGTTTAAAATACGCGTTTAAACGGACATGAAGTTAGCCCGAATTAAGAAATAAAAAAATAATTACAATTAACGGGGGGGTTGTTTCGCACTTTAAGGGGTTGGACAAACGCGGCGAAGGGTTGGACAAACGGGTAGTTGTGATTCTGCACCCGAATTAACGTTTAAATGCCCATTTAAGGGAACGTGAAGCTAGCCCGAATTAAGAAATAAAAAAATAATTTCAATTAACGAGGGGGTTGTTTCGCACTTTAAGTGGTTGGACAGACGCTGTGAAAGGGTGGACAAACGGTCAGTTGTGATTCTGCACCCGAATTAACGTTTAAATGCCCATTTAAGAGAACGTGAAGTTAGCCCGAATAAAGAAATAAAAAAATAATTACAATTAACTAGGGGGTTGTTTCGCACTTTAAGGGGCTGGACAAACGCTGCGAAGGGGTGGACAAACGGGTAGTTGTGATTCTTCACCCGAATTAAGTTTAAAATACGCGTTTAAACGGACATGAAGTTAGCCCGAATTAAGAAATAAAAAAATAATTACAATTAACGGGGGGTTGTTTCGCACTTTAAGGGGTTGGACAAACGCTGCGAAGGGGTGGACAAACGGGTAGTTGTGATTCTGCACCCGAATTAACGTTTAAATGCCCATATAAGAGAACGTGAAGTTAGCCCGAATTAAGAAATAAAAAAATAATTACAATTAACAGGGGGTTGTTTCAGAGGGTGGACAAAAAAAATTATGTGGTGGACAAACATGGACAAACGATGGACAAACAATATAGCAAGAGTTTTTTTAAATTTTCGAAAATTTGTGGATTTGTGAAGTTAGCCCGAAAAAAAATTTTTGTTTATAAAAAAGAATTGATGGGTGGACTAACGAAATAAAATGGTGGACAAACGTGGACAATCAATGGACAAACGAATGGCACCAATCGCATTTTTTTCCCCGACTTTTTCGGGCTAAGTTCACGGACCTCCTTTGAAGTACAACGTGCTACAAAATAGTACGTTCTTTAAAGGTAAAATATTTCAAAACCTCTAAATTTTAAAGAAACGCTTGGATTGACATGAAATTTGGCAAGCACATAGCTAACAAGTCAAATAAAAAAGTGATATTGTGTCGATTTGTAATTTTGCCCTAGGGGTATACTGGTCACCCCCATTTGGGGGTGACCAATATATATGTTCGAAATAAGTCCGGAAATGGATGAAATGACTAATTCTAAGCAACTTTTGTTCTATAAAGTTTTTTTACCAAGTTAATACTTTTCGAGTTATTTGCGAGTGAATATGTTAATTTTTCTACAAAATAACCACGTTTTCAGACGGTTGTTCGCAAATACCTAACTCAAAAACTAAGTATTTGGTCGAAAAAAAAATTCTTATCAAAAATATAGCACGTAAACAAGTGAAAAATTTGGTGTATAGATTAGGTCACTATACCTAGTAGAAGCAGAGTTATAGCTAATGAAAAATAGGTTCATATTCGTCAAATACCAAATCGAATATTTTAACGTGCCATAACCAAAAAACGAAGCACTTTTTTGAGGAAAACTCATTTTAACTTTTTTAAAGTGTTTAAAAATACCTATTTTTGTTTTTTAAAAAAGTTTTTTGGCATCAAAAGTAAACAAGTTACGCTCAAAACAAAGTTGGTCCCATTTTTTTGGTAAGAAATCGGAAAAATCAGCCCCTAATTCGCATTTCAAATCAACTTAATTGTTACCACTTCACAAGTTTTTTACTCGCGTATGTATTGATCATATGATCTTTAAGTTTCATCGGTTCAAAGTCCTTATTTTTGAAAGAGTTGTAGTTAAAAGGGTTTGAACGAGTCACTTATGACGAGTGTATGCAAATTTCAAAACACCGAATCTTAACCAACTTTTGTCTTACAGAAAGATAAAAATACAAAATATTCAGAAAAGTAAAGCCGACTTTTTTATTGTATAAGATTTTCGGTATGTCTGACAATTGTTAAATTAATAAAAAAAAGCATTTTTTCAAAATTAAAATTTTAAAAAATTTTATTTTAAAACCAATTTTTTTTCAAATCGATGAATCGATTTTTGAATCGATGAAACTTACAGATCATATAAACACAACATAAGCAAATTAACTTGTGAAGCGGTAACGATTAATTTCATTTAAGTTGCTAATTTGGGGGTGATCTTCCTGATGTTTTTTTGCCAAAATAAAAGGTCAAAACGGCAAACAGATGTATGTTTTCAAAAAAACTTTTGATAGTGTGTAAAAAATATTTTATTATCAGCTAAGTACTTTCGACACATAACGTGTCATCATTAGAGCTTCGTCCTCTTATAAAACCTTCATAGAAGAGCAATTGCTAAACAACACAATAAAATACATGGATACTGGGCAAAAGCCACAGATATAGGGTATAATAACCCTTTAAAGTGAATAAAATCACATCTAAATTCTTTTATTAATTATTATCTTTTATTAATAATTAATAATTATTTTGTTAATTAGTGAGACAACAGCCATGTTGTCTCACTAATTAATAAAAGAATTTAGATGTGATTTTATTCACTTTAAAGGGTTATTATACCCTATATCTGTGGCTTTTGCCCAGTATCCATGTTTTTTATTGTGTTGTTTAGCAATTGCTCTTCTATGAAGGTTTTATAAGAGGACGAAGCTCTGATGATCACACGTTATGTGTCGAAAGTACTTAGCTGATAATAAAATATTTTTTACACACTATCAAAAGTTTTTTTGAAAACATACATCTGTTTGCCGTTTTGACCTATTTATAAGTGTGTACAAGTCTTGCAGTCTTTTCCAAAATAAAAGGGACCAACTTTATTTTGAGCGTAACTTGCTTACATTTGATGCGAGAATTTTTTTATAAAAACAGAAATAAAGCTTTTTTAAACACTTTGAAAAAGTTGTAATGTGTTTTCCCCAAGAACGTTTCATTATTTGGATATTTCACATTGAATTATTCTATTTGGAATTTTTCGAATATGAACCTATTTTTCATTAGCAATAACTCTGCTTTTGCTAGGTATAGAAACCTATTATATACACCGTTTTTTCACTTTCTTATAGGCTATAGTTTTAGTATTTTGCTAAGAATATTTTTTTCGACAAAATACTTACGTTTTGAGTTATTTGCGAAAAACCGTCTAAAAACGTGGTTATTTTGTTGAAAAATGAACACTTGCAAATAACTCGAAAAGTATTGATTTGGTGAAAAAACTCTATAGAACCAAAGTTGCTTATTAGTCTTTATCCATTTCGGGACTTATCTTGGACATATATTTTTTCACCCCCGAGATAGGGTGAAAGTCATCCCCAGGACAAAAGCACACATCGGCACCATATCAATTTTTTTTTGACATGTTAGCTATACGTATGCCAAATTTTATGTCAATCCAAACGGTTCTTTAAAATTTACAGCAAAAACCGTGAAAGAATATACTAAAAAGCCTTAAAGTAGAAACTTTATCAATGGTCTCTTTTGTGGCGTGTTTTACTTCAAATTTAGCAAATATTATGGAAAAATAACCAAACTATAGTTTTATTTCCCATAAAACTGGAAATATATTTTTGTGTCACGTAATACTAATATTAGTTCTTTTGCTACTGGAACATTGTGTGCGCCACTCATTTTTACCGCGTTTTGCGGTTTATTTATTCTTGTATAATATTCAATAACTAGGAACTCTGTTTAACACAATTTAACAATGTTATTAGAAGCATCATCGTCATCAGATTCGAGAATATTGGCGTCATTTATTGTATCTTCTAATTCAGCAGGTGATGTTAAAAATTTATTGGCACCCATTGTTCTAGAAAAAATTTCTGAAAAGCAAGATTACTTGATATCAGCCACAATCCCAAAATGGGAAACGAGTGGTGACGAAACAAATAACATGCTTAAACACTGTAATGACAAATAACAAGAAGAAGGGAGAGGGTAACTTTGCAAGGTTTTATTTTCTTTTGAAGTATGGTTGGTATTAAAACTTCCTAGAGAGAAAACTGAATGGACGTAAATCTTTAATAGGCATATTTTTTAACATCCGGTATCGGCAATTTTCTATAAATATCATGTTTTGAAGTTAATTAATTGCATACTATTTACAACATAATTCCCAACAATATATTTTAGAAGGCTGTTTAGAGAATATTGTACCTTGTATCAGAATAATTACCATAATAAGGTACTCGCAATATACAGAGTGGTTTACTTACACCGCATGCAAATACCTGACATTTATCTTGAGTTTTATGCACCTAGACCTAGATAACCCAAACGTCTGTTTCCTGAAGTGATTTGGTTGGACTTTAAAGTATAAACAATTTCAGGTCTAAAATTCACCATTTTAGGAACTCTACTTCTTCTTTAAGTGCCATCTCCGCGACGGAGGTCGGCAATCATCATACTTATTCGGATTTTAAAGACGGCTGCTATGAAAATTTAATTTGATGTACATCCGTGCCATTCTCTCAGGTTGCGCAGCCACGATATTCTGCGTCTCCCTATGATTCTGTTTTCTTGAATCTCTTCCTGTATAATCAACTGGAGCAAGTTGTATTTCTCTCCACGTGTAATATGTCCGAGATACCGAGGAACCCTACACCAACCAGTTATTTATTTATTTAGCGTATGGACTTTCACAGTACAATAAATACACAAATATAATATATACTATTCAAACACTAAAATATAATGAATGAAACTAAATATTAATGTCCAATTTACATAGCCATTCAATTGCTTCTGGTGAGCATTCCACAAAGTCCTAGAGGTTTCCACGGTAGGCACGATTTAGGCAATCTGAAACACAATGACTTATGGTCTGTCTAGGCGATCCACAATCGCACTGTGGACTTTCCGCACGACCCCATTTGAACAGAGAATCAGCACATTTACCATGTCCGGTACGTATACGATTAAGCCTCGCCCAGGTGGACCGGGGCAGACCCGATCCGATGAAACCCTGGATGAATATAGTCTGCTGCTATTGTTGGCATCCATCTTGTGGATCATTGTCTTTTTATATCATAGGAATCACCAATTGTTAGGGCAGATCTGATTGGAGGATTTCTAGACCTCAGTCGCTGGTGCTCTTTTGAGATGTCTGGTATGTCTTGATGGATTGGTAATTGTATGTTGGCTACAATTTTCTGATAGTTTCTCACTAATGCTGCTGTACGGCGTAGATCTGGTGGAGCAATATTGCTCAAAGTAGGCAGCCATCTCACTGGGGTTAATTTTATTGTTCCAGTGATTATTCTCATGGTTTGATTAAGTTGGCCATCGATTTTGTTTGTATGTGCACTATTTAACCATACTGGTGCACAATATTCTGCCACTGAAAAAACCAAAGCTAGAGCAGAGGTCCGAAGAGTATCTGCAGAAGCACCTTAAGTTGTTCCAGCAAATTATTATATTGTTTCTTGTTCTCAGTTTACCGGCTGCATTTGTAAGATGGCTTTTGAAGGTGAGTGTTCCATCAAGTGTAACGCCTAGATATTTGGGGTTGTTGTTATGTTTGATAGCTGCGTCATTTAGAGTTACATTGAGGGTATCGCCAGCAAGTTGATTCGACAGGTGAAAGAGACAGGTTTCAGTTTTGCTTGTGACAGGACGTAAGCGCCAGTTCTTAAAGTAGTTACTAAGTGTAGTTAGGTCCTCGTTTAGAGCTCGTTCTCCAGCTTCCTTACATTATCTTGGAAGCCAATGGCCAGGTCGTCTGCATAAGCGAATTTTCTCGATTTTGTTTCAGGTATATCCGCCGTATAAAGGTTAAATAATAAAGGAGCTAGCACTGAGCCTTGGGGTAAGCCGTTGTTAAGTTTTCTAACGTTACTTCGTGCATCATTTATATATACCTGAAACAGTCTGTTAGTTAGTAGATTGTTTATCAGCTGACAAGTTTTGAGACAGGGTATGATTTTCGTCAACTTATAAATAAGGCCCTCTCTCCACACAGTGTCATAGGCAGCCGTAAGGTCTATAAATGTTATGGCAGATTTTTCACGTCTTTCAAAGCCAGCTTCGATGAATGTAGCACTTGGTCCTTGGTCACAGCAGCTTCGTCCTTTTCTAAATCCAGCTTGCTCAATTGGTACAGCGTCCTCAATGGTGTTACATTATTATATAAGAGTCGGTCTAGTAATTTATAACAGCAACTGAGTAAGGCGATAGGCCGGTAACTTTCAGGCAGCTTGTTGTCTTTGCCAGGCTTCTGGATTGCGATAATTTTTGTTCTTTTGAATTCTGGGGGTAGCATACCTGTAGTCACAATGTCGCTAAAGAATTATTTGAGCCTTGTCTTGTTTTTGTACCAGTGTGGACTATAAACTCAGGATATATTTCATCGAAACCAGCTGCTTTTCCCGTTTTGGTTTGGTTAAACGCTTTGTTTATTTTATCCAATGAGAAGGCACGTGAGTATTCTCATGTTGTGGGGGTATTTGCTTTAAGCTGTTTAAGAGCTTTTTTTACCATCGATGTATGAGTTTCCTCAGATGGAGCTCGAGAGTTCTCAATTATTCTATTGGCTATCTTATTTGGCTCAATTAATGATTTGTTTAAGTGTTGTGCTCTGCTTGCCTCGCCCAGTTTGCGGATCAGTCCCCATGCCTTCCAACTGGAACGGGAGAAATCAATATGTTCTACGATAGACTTTCATTTATTAAATCTAGATTTAATAGTGACTAGATTAGATCTTTCAACAATAGAATAACAGACACTTCTACATACGCACTTCACCTTCTAGATCATAATCATTCTTTCAATGAAGAGTTTCAAATTCTGCATATCCAAAATAAAGGCCTTAAGCTATCTTTTTTAGAATATATGGAAATTAATAAACTAAAAAATAAAGATATAATTCTGAATGACCAACTCGAGACAAACAGCTCCCCACTCCTCAACTTCTTCAGTTAAAGACTTAAAAAGGCAAACACATTGTAAACTATATCACTTGAGAAAGGCACTCTGCCGAAACAGTTGTAGTCACATAGTTGTAATAAATTTTGTGGAAGTATAGAAAACAAACGTTTTCAGTGTTTTATTGTTAGATAAAATGAACTTCCATCAAGTAACGGTCGAATCCATCAATTTTTCAAATAACTGTTTACTAATTCTACTAGCAATTTTTTAATAGGTAAATTTTCTTCATCGTTAGTATATTCCATATTAGAATTATCAAATCTATTATGTTTGGTACCTATATGAAAAAACTTACATAAACGAACGAAGGTAGTCAGAACAAATAATTTTTTTTAAATAAAAATTTTTTTTTGTAAAATATAATGTAACATGTAAAAGTTCATTTTTATGGAAGGTACGGACAATCCCGACAATTTAAATTATTTATTTTTAAAAAAACTAACGCTTTATGTCAATTATTTATTAAAAAAAAAAACTAACATTTTACTACTATTACTACGTTTTACTACGTTTAACTAAATTAAACTATTAGTCCAGGGTAATAAGGTTTTTTCAATGACACTTGAACAGCCAGGGTACTGAAGCGTTTTTTCGACAGGTAATATATATAAGAGCAAATTGTAACTATTTCCTGCGTAGGATCTGGCGGCCATTTTTATTTATAAACAATTAAGTGTCAAAAAATGGCATTTTTCAATTTTTTTTTCAAATCAATGGAAAACAGGGAAACCTTTGGTTTTTTTAGTACAAATATCTTCGAGATTATGGAAAATGCTTTAAAATGACGTATTACAAAGTTTGATATGCTTATTTATTGTTATTATAATTGCGAAAAAAGTCGGAATTGCAAAAAAAAAAATATTTTCGCAATAACTCTTGTAAAAATTAGTGTACAGCTTTAAAATTTTTGTCAAATAAGGGTTCTTTGGTGTTTAATATGTGATAAAAATTTCAAAGCGATTCATTCAATTGTTTAAATTTTATTCAAGTTGTTTATCCCAGAGAGCATTTTTTTGCAATAACATAAGTCAGAAGAAAATGATGTTAGAACCATTCCACAGGTGTCAAATGAAAGAGCATGAACTATATGTTAAACTTGGTTTAAAAAAAGTGAATAACAAATGCATTTATTAGTAATAAATAATTATGCAAAAGTATCGTAAATATTTCCTTATTAACTTTTTATTTTTTATATAAGAAATTATACATATTTATTACAATTTTTTATCAATTATGATATAGATAACATTACTTGGTAGTTGTGCACTTAAAACAGGGTAGAAAAGTTAATTTTTTTGGAAAAAGTTATTCAAAAAGTTTATAAAGAAAAATTGAAGATACTTTTGCATGATTATTTATTACTGATAAATAAATTTTTTATTCACTTTTTTAAACCATGTTGAAAATGTAGCTCATGCTCTTTCATTTGACACATGTGGAATGGTTCTAAGGTCATTTTTTTCTGACTTATGATATTGCAAAAAATGCTCTCTGGGATAAACAATTTGAATAAAATTTAAACAATTGAATGAATCGCTTTGAAATCTTTATCACATATTAAGCACCAAAGAACCCTCATTTGAAAAAAATTTCAAAGCTGTACACTAATTTTTACAACAGTTATTGAGAAAATATTTTTTTGCAATTCAGACCTTTTTTCGCAATTATATTAACAATAAATGAGTATATCAAACTTTGTAATACGTCATTTTAAAGCTTTTTCCATAATCTCGAAGATATTTGTACTAAAAAAATCATAAGTTTCACTGTTTTCTGTCGATTTGGAAAAAAAGGGAAAATGCCAGTTTTTGACAGTTAATTGTTTATAAATAAAAATGGCCGCCAGAGCCTACGCAGGAAATAGTTATAATTTGTTCCTATAGGTATTACCTGTCGAAAAAACGCTTCAGTACCCTGGCTACTGAAGTGTCACGAACAGGGTGTATTTTTGTCTTATTACCCTGGCCTATATGTATTTAAATCGGACTTTAAACCCATATGCCTCAAAAGTAAAATATTTGACCAGAGTATTGTTCCTATACTACTTGTTTATGGAGAAAAAACATTAACACTCACAAAAAAGTAAGTAAACAGGATTTGTATGACTGAAAGTACTATGGAGCGCCAGATGTTGGGTGTCTCTCCGAGAAATCGAATCCCAAACGAAGAAATTCTACATCGTAGAACAAAAACAACAGACGATATTGAAAGAATCGGTTATATTTAATAAAATAATTTTCACGCTCGAGAAGGGGTGGCATTCACCCCAGGGTAAAAGCGCAAATTAACACCATTTCACCTTTGTTTCTTGAGATATACTCCAACTATTCACCAATTTTCATGCAAATCGAATGGTGGTTCAACAAAATCGAAGGTAATAGCTCATATCCACTTTCAGTGATTGCACTATAAACAAATTTAAAGATAAGTTGTTAATTTTTAAACAGTTTGTCGTCAGATTTCGTTAGTTTCATGTTTACTTAAAAAAGTTGGCTGACAAACTTTTTAGTTAAGAATTTTAATCAACACAGCATTAAAACGTAAGCCATGAAGAAGTTTTTTTGGAAAATTTCAAGTCAAAATATTCAATAGGAAAAAAGTTATGTGACTTTATAGACGAGTGGCACTCCCCCCAAAAAAACACTTATTTCTCCAGATTGTCCACGATGTGGTGTGGTGAATGGCTAACTTTGATCATAATTTATCTTTTTGATGGTGCTTAAACGAAACCCAGGTTTATTTTCATTCTTAGATGGGGTAACATTGTCAAAAACGCAATTTTACTCTAAAAATAAAAAAAATCATGAAATCACGTTTTTCTTAAAATCAAAAGTTGCAGCATTTTTTTTTTCTATAAAACGTTTGGTTTTTTGTACTCTATATTTTAATACAAACTTGATTAAAAAGCTAAATTTCAAAATTTTTCACTCAACTTTTGCGATTAAACTTTTCAACTCAGGAATCTGCACCTTTTACTTTAAACAATTCATAACTTTTATTATAATAAGACAGAAAGATTGAGACAGGTCCCACTGTCTTCGGAAAGGTAAGAAAAATATACTGTAAAAATTTCGGAAAAAATATTAAAATGGAACAGAGTTGTAACGAGTTAAACGCAAAAAACGTGATTTATTTTTTTTTATTTTTAGGGTAAAATTGCTATTTTGACCATGTTCCCCCACGTAAAATTCAAAATAAACGAAATTTTCGTTTTCTGCACCTTCAAAAATATAAAGTCTGATCAAAATTAGCCATTCACCACACCGAGGTCAGTATCTCGAGAAATAAGCGTTTTTTGGGGTGTGCCGCTCGTCTATAAAGTCACACAACTTTTTTCCTGTTTCATATTTTGAAATAAAATTTTCCAAAAAACTTCCTTATGAATTATGTTTTATTGCTGTGCTGGTTAAAATTATAAACTAAAAAGTTTGTCACTCAAACTTTTTAAGTAAATATGAAACTAACGAAATCTGACGAAAAAATGTTTAAAAATTAACAACTCCTCTTTTAATTTGTTTAAACATTTTTGACAAATCTTATTGCTATCTAAATCTTTCAGAGGTGACACAGAAAAATTTTCAAATGGAAAAATTTCCAGCAACCAAAGATACAGCGAGGTAAAGTTGAAAAATCATCAAAATTAAATTTCGCATTTTTGCTTTAAACTTAAATTTTGAACACGTTCCTCCAATTCTAGATAAAAATAAACTTCATATTCGGAATCAGAGACCTCGAAAACAAAAAGAATATCCAAAATTGGTCATTCACCTGAAAGTTAACTTTCGTGGTCGGTATAACGTAATTTTAGGGGTTGCTGTCGCTTGCCTATTAGGTGACTCCCATTTCCTCCATCAGCATATGCAAAGTGGAAAGAAAAAGAAAATGACGTTTACTTGAAACACAGCCCTCTGTACATGAATAATCTTTGTCTTTATTTTCTGAATATAAAAAATATACACATATAAAATCTTAAAAATATCAACTTTCAATGAAAAAGTTATTTAATAAAAAATGTTCAATTACAGCTAAAACATGATAAGCATATTGTTCTTTTGCTTTCAAGCTTGATCGTTCCTCCTTCTTTTCTGTAACATCCAAGTCAATCATTTCGTCCTCCTCAACAAACTTTGCACCCCAAATCATAATACCCATGATAAAACCAAACTGAATATATTCTTTCCACTCTGCTTTGAGCGTTTCATATGGATAAATTTTATCACCATCCAGGTTATACTGTTGCAGTGATGATTTGAGGCTGTTGTGATAAATTTTTAAGAAATGTTCCCAATTTTTAAGTTCTTCCGGACCAGCTCCGGAATAAAATGTATATGTAAGATCAAATACAGGAGTTGATGCTCTTGACATTTGGAAATCTAATAGTTTTATATCTTCTAGTTCCTTTTTATCCTAAAACGTGAAAAAGGTGATAATTAGATAAATAAAATAAAACTTAAGGGGTAAAATTATTATAAAATAATACAATTTTCATTAATGTAATTTATATTGTACTGTAAACTTTACTTAAAATCTGCGACTGGTTCAGTGTCGTATTTAAAAAAAATGTTCCGAATGGTATATTATATTTACGAACAATAGTGCAGTCACTGAAGGTTTCCACCTCCGATTTCGTTGAACCTCCATCGATTTTCATGAAAATTGGTGAGTAGGTAGAAGATACCTCAAGGAACAAAGGTGACATGATGCAATCTTGCGCTTTTACCCTGGGGGTGGATGCCACCCCTTTTCTGGGGTGAAAATTATTTTATTAAAAATAATACTATAAATCGATAGAGGGACAAATTCTAAGCAAAATTTGTTATATTAAGTTATTAACATAAATCAATACTTTTTGAGGTATTAAAGATCAAAGATTTTATTTTTTCGTAAAAAAATGCATGTTTAAAGCTGTTTTTCACGTATAACTCAAAACCTATTAGCTTTTACAAAAAAGTTATTCCTACCAAAATTGAAGACAATAAAAACTAAATACACTATTTACTCAAAGTACTAAGTTAATGTTAATTCAAAGTGAGTTATGGGTAATTGAATGTATATTTTTTTCTATGAGCACTAAAATCTAAGTATTCAAGCTTAAATAACGGGAAAACCATGCATTTTATAAAATATACCTGCTAAACACTTATGAAAGTACTTTAGAATACCTAACAAATGAACTCCAGAAGAAGTTAATAGCATCAAAATTCAGCAAGTTATGATGAAACAAAGAGAACCCTTTCGAATTTTTTAGGAAAAAGTGTAAAATAAAACACACGCCATTTCTACAAAAACTAAAATTTATACTAATCCTTACAAACATTTCTTTGTCTTAGCATAAGTAATGACTTTAATAATTTTTACCGGTTTAGAATGCATATTTTTAAAGAAAAGGTATAATTTAAAAAAACCTGAATTTTTAAATTATTGTCATTTTAATTTTTTTTTTGATAATAACTATAAAAATACTCAATATACGTAAAAAATGGTAAATAACTAAATTTTAGTTTTTTCTATATCAAATATTATACCTTCTTTAACATTTATATAGGGTGAAAAATAACCGAGATAGAAACGTTTAAATCTTAAATTTTGCTGCGAGGACCATGTAACCCTGGCCATTTAATCTTTGATTTTTAAAAGAGTAAGGGGTTCAAAAGATTAATTTCAACGGATTTTAATAGCCTTTAGAATTATCGTTCAAACCATTTTCAGGAGAACCTGATACATTAAAAACTAACTGAGTTATTTAAAAAAAGGATAACATTTTTTGAAGAAATTTTTAAAAGATAATGTTTGAAAAATTTTTGGAGCATAAATTTTAATGCTATTACTGGTTCGGTATCTCGTTTGATAGATATTTCTAAGTACTTTCACAAATGTTTAATAAGTTTATGTTATAAAGTGCATCATTTTCCCGTAATTTAAGCTTGAATACTTAGATTTGGGTACTCGCCGAAAAAAATATGAATTCAATTACCTGTAACTCACTTTTAGTAGATACTAAAAGGGTTTTTTTGTAAGAGGTTTATTTAGTTTTTTATTATCTTCAATTTTGGTAATTATAACTTTTTTGTAAAAACTTATAGTTTTTGAGTTATCTATGAAAAATCGGTTAAAAACATGCATTTTTTTTACGAAAAATTAAAATTTTTGATCTTTAATAACTCAAAAAGTTTTGATATATTTTAATAACTTTATATAACAAATTTTGCTTAGAATTTGTCCCCCCATCTAATTATGGGGTTATTTTAAATAAAATAATTTTTACCCCGAGAAGGGGTGGCATCCACCCCCAGGGTAAAAGCGCAAGTTGACATCATGTCACCTTTGTTCCTTGAGGTATCCTCTAACTGATCACCAATTGTCATGAAAATCGATGGAGGTTCAACGAAATCGGAGGTAATAGCTCATATCCACCTTCAGTGATTCCACTACAACTAATTTTATGAATTTGTGATATTTTTGTCATATAATAATATAATGTGATATAATGTTAATCGTTCTTTATATCCATCATCTCCAATATACGCATTTTATGGGTATTTAGGTTATTTTCTATAGATTACTTAGGTCTTCTTCTTCTTCTTCCTTCTTGTATGTAGGCTTTACAGCCTGTTTCTTCTTGTTTAATATTAGCCTCCTAAATTGTTTAAGTTATCGCACCATCTTTTTCTTGGTCTGCCAATACTTCTTCGTCCATTTGGTGACTTATCTCGTGCTATTCGTACTATTCTATCTTCTGCCGTTCTACTAATGTGTTTGTTCCACTCCTGTTTTCGTTTTGTCACCCATCCGTTTAGGTCTTGTACATCGCATGATCTTCTTATGTTTCGCTTATCTCCCTATCCAACAGACTTTTTCCTGATATTCCTCGGAGTATTTTCATCTCTGTTGTTTCTAGTATAGTCGTCTCGTTTTAGATGTATCAGGTCTTGTCTCCGCCGTGTATGTCAATATATGTCTAGTTGCTGCTTTATAGATTCTTGCTTTTGTGTCTTGTCTTAGGTGTTTGTTCTTTCAGATTGTGATTACTTAGGTAAGTTTAGATATTATTTTGTTAAGTTTAACAACTGTAGTGTTTAATTTGCTTAACTGTAACTATTTGTTTAAAATTGAAAATCACTATTAAATTTTCTCTTTTTCTTTTTCACCTCTGTAACTTATTAAAATAAACTAATAAAAACTAAATAAATTTTTTAAAAATACATATTAGTCGTCTCGCATTTAAAAAAAAATGAGTGCGTTTAAAATACATTGGCCCGAAATTTTGCACCAATCCCCTTAACAACAGCTTATAATTTATTTTACAATTTGCGGTTTGGTGTCAAAAATATATTCAAAAACAAAGAAAAAACGGATGTGAAAAGGAGCAAAAAATTGTTTTATTAAAAAATGATAATTAAAATCTGAGACAATCGATATTGGGCAACTAAAAATATGTATGTATCTATTTAGTAGGTAATACTCACATTGTCAAAAAAGAAGAAAAGGTAGATCAAGAAAGGGATGGAGGGACAGCGCATATGAAGACTTACCAAAAGGTAATATTGAAAATTGGAAAGGAATTGTACCAAAAGCGATAGAAGAGATAGAAGGTAGTAGTTAAAAAATATATGGAAAGACTATAAGAAATGCTAAATGTATTTTATATAAATAGTTGTAAATAGTAATTGTAATGGAAAATTAAACTTTTCAGGTATTAAGACATGTTGAGCTTTATAAATAAATAAATAAATACTTACATTGTACTTAAACATCATGTTATTGCTCCAGCAATCACCATGTATTAAAACTGAATTTGGCCCTTCATAGTTAAGACTGTCAGAAAAAATCTTCCTAGCATTTTCAATATAAGGAGCCATTTTCTTTAAAATTTCTTCTTCTTTGGTATACTCCAGAATCATTTTAACACCCACAAAACTGTGTTTAATAGCTGTAATACAGAGTTCTGTTTCTTGGAAACCACACCAATTATTTTTTAAATCCACCGTCAGTTTTTGAAATTCTTCCGGATGGTAATGTTTGTATGCAAAAGAGGTTGCATGGTACTTTCCGTATAAAGCAAAGATATCTTCATATAGTTCTTTGCTTAACGGCGTCCGTTTGGGATGTATCTCATAACCTTTAAACTTTAAATTTTCCAAAATCACTTTTTCGCTTCCCTTAACACTAGATGTTCCGTAACATTTTGGTACCACATCCACAGGTTTGATTTCTGGAAATGTGTCCTGGAACTTCCTTAACTCAGGCCACACATTTTTGTAAAACAAGATTTCGTTTAAATACGACGAAGATAAAAATTCACGCGTCTTTTCTATTTCACTACCAAATACTTTTTTTATCACCAAATGTTCTTCTTTGCCGGTTACTTTATTTTCCAGCGAAGCAAAAATAATTTCTCCAATGTATCCCTCACCTTTTTTGTTTCCTTCGTTTATTTTGATATCAAAATTTTCGATTTTTTCGTTGAAGCATTGTTGAATTAATTCACAAATATCTTCCGACAGCACAGTCATCGTCACTACACAATAAAAACGTTCGTGTATGATTGAATTATTGTGTTTCAACTTCAACTAAACGCAACAATTATACCGAATATAATAGATACCGAACCGTGAATCGTCTAGCTCAAGGCTGAAATGATGTTTGATTATTTTTAAAAACACAGTTGTTGTGCCTGTCACCTGATTTGATTATAGGTTTCGTTGTATATTACTGTACGACGCGACGTAGTCTTTACTAATTATAAGTAAATACTAGCTGCTCACTGCTTTAATAATTACTGATAAACTTATAGACAAAAATATCGCATTAAACTTAGGGAAGTAGTTGGATTTTTTTGATGAGAAATAAGATAGTCCCACGAGATAGTCCCGTTACTTTGACCCGGCCAGGTATTTAGCATTTTTTTAGATTTATTGACATCGATAACATCACCTTTGTATCCTGCAGTAGGATCGGTTGACTAATACGCCAGTCAATGGGAGCAAGAATAGGATATTACCTCCGAATTCTATCTTACTGCATGGATTTTAATGAAATTTTGGGACTAGCCTCTACTTATCTCCTAATTCAAAGTGCACCCTATGCCAATGTGTGCTTTTATCTTGGGGTGGTTCCCACCCCTTCTCAGGGATGGAAACATTTTTGGTTAAAATTAACACGGAATTCGCTAGAGAACCTAATTCTAAGCAAAAACTGTTCTATAATTGAAAACTCAATACTTTTTGAGTTATTCATGGTTGAAACTTAGCCATGTTCATTGAAACATAATACCTTTTCGAACGGTTTTCTGCGAATACCTTGAAAACCATACATCTAACTAAAAAAACTATATTCAACATTTTTTTATAAGAAAACAAAGAGACACTTGCCTCCATAACTCTTCTAGTTATAATACAAAAAGAGATATGGTAGGTGAAAATAGTTTCTTTTTGGTACATTCACAGATTGGTGTATTCAACTTGAAATAACAGAGAAACGGTCGATTTTAGGTGTATAATGCTACCAATACCTTTTGTAGTGCTTAAAAAGACCTTTAAAATGAGCTATATTAGAGTTTCATTACATTAAAACTAAGCGAGATATGCTGCAAACAAAATTAAAAACTAGTGTGTTTTAAAAAAAATGAGAAGTAATTTTAACCCCCATCCACCAAAAAATGTAAATGCGTTGTTTTCCTTCTACAATACCTTTTACTATAGTGTTATTTCTATGTTCAGAAAGTTGGACGGGTTTAAAATGAATGGTTTTTGAATAAAAAAGATCAAATTTTAGAGAGCATTTTTAAATTTTCTTAAAAATCTTCTTTTTCCTCCATGAACTGGAAAATGATAAGAGATACAGTAATGAAAAATAAAAGGAAAATTTTTATCTGGAAAAACCCTACATTTCTGTGTGGTATCATTTTTTGGTATCTCTTATCATTTTCGAGTTACATGGAGAAAAAGAAAGGTTTTTAAGAAAATTAAAAAATGCGCTCTATAATTTGATCTTATTTTTTTCAAAAACCAGTCATTTTATACCAGTCCAATTTTTGAACATATAAATAACATAACATAACATAATATAATAAATGGATCAAAGACCAATATGGTAACCTTTTCACCTTCTACTATGCAGATGAGTCCATTAGTAAAACTTGACAATGGGTCAGTGGTAAATAGCCACTCCACTAGGTTGTTAGGTGTTTACCTGGATTCTAATTTGTCTTGGAGCTCTCACGTTGATTATGTAGTGGGAAGATTGTCTGTGCACTGTTATGTTCTATGGCAACTTAGGAATTTTGTCTCCCTAGATATCTTACTATTTTGCTCATGTACAGTCAATTTTGCAATATTGCTTGGTTTGTTGGGGAAATTGTTCGCGAATTAATGAGGTGCTTGTTCTTCAAAAAAAAATTATTCGTACAATGACGTTTAGAAGGCGCTTGAATTCCTGTAGACCAGTTTTTAAACAATTAAATATTTTAACTCTAATTTCGCTGTACTTCAGTTGTGTTGTTTATGTAAGGTCACATATATGCAATTTTATTAGCAGAAGTGATGTTTCCTTAACGAGTGGCTACAATTTTCGTTACGGAAATGATTTGGTGACCCCTGCTCGCCACTTGACCGTTGTGGGCAAGGGTCCTTACCCAACATGCATTCGTTTGTATAATAAATTGCCTAATTATGTTAAAGAGTCAAATATTTATGTATTTAAGAGAACAGTTAAGGACTTACTTCTGGTAAACACTTTCTATTCGTTAGAGGAATACTTGCAGGCATCTTTTTAACAATTTGTATGCTTTTGTGTATATTTTATATGTTTTTATGTTAACTGTTTTTATGTACTTATAGTTTTTTACTGATAGATTGTATTTGACGCATTTAAATACTTGTTAAAGTCAGATGAAATAAAGAATATTGATTGATTGCTTGATTGATTGATAACACTATAATAAAAAGTATTGTAGAAGAAAAACGTGTATTTAAATTCTAATGGATGAGGAGTTAAATACCCTTCTCATTTCGAGGGTTCAATATCAAACAACGTTAACTAGAAAAACACGAAGCGGCAGAAAATGCGAAAAACTGTTTTGAAACGTAATATCGGCCAATAAATTTGTAATTACAAAGGCAAAATACATTACAATAGAAATCTGTAAATTTATATATAATATATTATAGTATTATTATAATTCCATTGACATATTTTAAAAATTATTACAGGTTATTGTTTTGCTACAGAGAACAAAATAGAATTTGTTTCTAATAATTTTATAATTTAATAATTTAATAACACTTTTTGATTGTATTACCGATATATTTTTTTTGTAACCGTTAACGTCGCACTTGATAATAATAGTTTTACTATCGGGTTAGCACTGCTGGATGAAAATGTAAAAGTGTTATTTGTAATTTCCCTAAAATGTTGCGAAAATCTCCCTGATATTTCCTCGTTTTTCAGCATATCAGTTTTGACTTTATCTTAAATTCCCTGATATTTTCAAATTTTTCAGGATATCCAATGCAGCCCTAACCCTGTATTATTAAAAATGTTACAAGTATATTTAAATAAAAAACTTTGTTTTT
This sequence comes from Diabrotica virgifera virgifera, assembly GCF_917563875.1. Lineage (NCBI taxonomy): Eukaryota > Metazoa > Arthropoda > Insecta > Coleoptera > Chrysomelidae > Diabrotica > Diabrotica virgifera. Next base: position 57,564,855 of record NC_065448.1, read on the forward strand.
CTAATATCATACAAATATTAAACTTATGATTGAATATACTTGATTAAACTTATGAAGTGTCTAAATGGACGGGGTCGAGTTCGCTCCCAATGGTAAGAATTTTACCTGAACTAAAAAAGGTAGAGTCCGAATTGGCTCCCATAGACCAAATTTATTTTACCTAAACATGTCGAAAATATCACTCAGCGTTGCCACTTCTTTCAAATTTTCTCTTTTTGTTAGAAACAGGAACCTTCCTAGAAATATCTATGGGAAAGGAGGAAGACCTAACCCTTCGGTGCTAACTTAACTTTCGGGTATTAGAGTGTAGAGCGCAAATCGGCCGATTTCAGGTAAGAGCGCAAAACGGTCGAGCGCATACCGGCCGACACCGATAATTTGTGTTAAAATTGCCACATATGCCAATGTTGAACTAAAACAAACTCTAAAAGTATTTGTCTAAAAGTATAATTTTCCTATAAAAAGTCTATATCACTATGTAAATTTCCTAAGCAGTATAAATATTACACGATTTGGCAACAATGTCTAATGTTTCCGCGATTATATGAGAGCCTACCCGCATTCATGCTGGAGCCAATTCGTACCCTTCTAAAATATACCTGAACGAAGCGGAGCGAACTCGACTTCACCCGTCTAAATACTTATAGCATCTTTACACGTCTTCATCTTCCCCCTTCCTTTAATATTGTAGTAGAAGAAGTGATATTGTTCTTTAATTATATTTTGCTCACAGAGTTCAACTGAACCTTTTAATTTTTTATCATCAATTGTTAACAGGTTGGCGGCTTCTCATATTTTCTTCTTGGCACAAAAGTCTTTTAATTGAAAATTCGTGACATACCAAGTTTTGTGCTACGACTAGAAATTTTTCTGTTAACACTGACAAAATCACAATATTAACCCTTAAGTACTAATATCTTAAATCAATGACGTAAACACTAACTAACCGCCTGAGAGACGGGTTTAACATTTTAGCGGTAATTTTTGTTAAATATTTTGAAGCAAAAAATATTTCGATGACTTATTGAAAGTATTAATTATCTAAAAAACACAGTAATTAATCTAGTTTATCTGTATTTATTAAAATAAAAGACATACCTAACAAGAATGGAAGGATTGTTTGTGTGCATTTTTATTCCTGAAAGTGTGATAAAAATTAAACAAAGTAAAGACTCTTGATAAAAATTTATAATCAAGTTGAACAAAGAGTAAGAAACATGAAAATAAAAATGTTTTAAAAAAATGGTAAAACAAAAAAAAACTGACAGGCACTAAAGTTGGTTTGTTTTTACAAAATGTCACGGTGAATCACCTTCAGTAACAATAAATCATAAGGTAATTCCCTCAGTTACCTCTGTAAAATATCTGGACATGCACTTAGACAGGGGATTAACCTGGAGAACCCATATATGGAACAAACGGAAACAACTGGGCATAAAATTTAGTAGGCATTATTGGCTTCTAGGGCGTAAGTCTAAGCTCACGACAAGAAATAAACTGCTAGTCTATAACACAATATTCAAATCAGTATGAGCATATGGTCTGCAGCTCTGGGGAACAGCATCCAAGTCGAATGTATCCATAATTGAGAGATTCCAGTCCAAGATGTTACGTTCAATAATCGATGATCCGTGGTTTGTTACTAACAGGGATATTTACAATGATCTGGAAACGAAAACCGTCAGTGAAGTGATAGTGGAGTTAAGTGCAAAATACATCGTACGCCTTGAAAGCCACGCGAATGTGCTTGCAATTAATTTGTTAGACAACAGTCAGGAAACAAAACGGTTAAAGAGACAGACACCATTAGATTTACCGCACAGACATTAATATTGTTACAGTAGCTAAGTTAATATATGTAATACAGTAATTTAATATTATCTCTATAGAGATGTGTGGCGCTGGTCACAATCTCTTCATGTCATTATTTCTCAGATAAAATGTGCCTATTGTTATATGTTATAACAGATTGCCTAATAAACATATAAAAAAAAACTAAAGTTGGTACAGTGTAGCAATGGTAGTCAATGGCAACATTTTCATCACAAATTGATTCCACTTCGCTAATGTCCTCTTCTATCTAATCAAGGCAATTCAAAAGAGTTTCCTCATAGCCTGTATCCCCTTATTTAATCTTTTTTGACCAAATGGGCACATTATTTAATTTATTTTAAATGACGAACTGGGCACAAACACTAACACCCCGTCTATTAGACGAAAATCACACTTTGAGACTAAATATCTTTCGAATAACAAACTGCCGAATTCAATACTACTAGTAACAACCCAACTTAAAAAGTCATAAATGGGTGACCTTCAAAATTTTCTAGCAGGGGAGATATCCCACTTTCGAGAAGAGATGCCGTCTGTGAGACGGGGTGTTAGTACTTAAGGATTAAATACATAATTACGACAAATAGATATGTGACCGGCAATCAGAAAATAACATCCGTTTTCTTTTAACTTCAGCAAAACTAAAAAATGTAATGAGTAATTAGATTATTCTACCATATAATATTATTATATGGTAGATTCGAACAACATCGAAAATAAACAAATTTATTTAGGTATCCAGTATCAAAATAACGTTTTTCAAACGAATAGGAATTATAAATAATAACGCTGTCTACAATAATTACAGCTTAAAATATTAGTGTCAATAAACATTAACCGTCGATAACTGTATTTTTGATGTATCACGAAATTCCCTGTGAAATAACGTTATCACCTCTTAGATGTTTTTGACATGAACAATTTTTTCACAATTGGTAGTTAACGTTTAATGTATTTTGTAATCTACTTCAAATAGAGATACAGGTTTTTGGTACTAACAGAAGTCGAAAACGGTGCATTCGATTATAGGTATATTATCTCAATTTCACAAATAATGTAAATAACATTTGACACTAAACCCTCGATTTGTTCTTAAAATATATTAGTCATCAATTTTTTGCAGAATATCTCGCTTAGTTTGAATGTAATCGACATTTAGTATTGCTCATTTTATAGGTCTTTTCAAGCACTATAAAATTTGTAGGTATCACTATAAACCTAAAATCGACTGTTTCTCTGTTATTTCAAGTTGAATACACCGATTTGAGCATGCAGCCTAAAAACAAACTCTTCTTACCTACCATATCCCTCTTTCTATTTTAACTAGAAGATTTATGAATGAACGAATCTCTTTGTTTTTATAACCTACATAAATATTTTATATAGTTTTCTTGTTAGATGCATAGTTTTTAAGGTATTCACAAAAATCCGTCCGAAAAGGTGTCATTTTTCAATGAAAATGGCCAATTTTCAACCACGAATAACTCAAAAAGTATTGAGTTTTCAAAAAATAATCATCGAACAGTTTTTGCTTAAAATTAGGTTCTCTAATCTCTTCCGTGGCTATTTTAACCAAAACATTTTTCACTACCGGGAGGAGTGGGAACCACCCCCCAAGATAAAAGCCCACATCGGCAAAGGGTAGACTTTGTTTCATGAGCTATTCCCTACTTACTGTGAAAATATCCAGTAAATGGATGTAGTAGGATGGAATTCGGAGCCAAATACCCTCATTGACTGCCCTATAAACTATTAACCGAATTATTAAACATTTAATAAATTTGAGAGTAAGGATTTGATAATTATTTGATAATAATAATAATTATTTGATAAAAGTCTAAGATTTGATATAAGGTCGATCTGCACCAATCTGTTTAATAAATAAAAATTATTGGATATGTAATTTAGTATGTTAACAATTATAAAATAATCTAATTTTGTTCTGACGAAAATTAATTGATAATTAAAAAATGATTTTTTTAATTTCGGCCCGGGCGGATATTAGTTTAGATTTTTTGGATACTTCTAAAAACCAAGTCTTGCATAATTTTTCTCTTAAGGTGATCGTTTTTGAGTTATAAACAATTTAAAACTGAAAAAAGAACGAAAGATGACAACATCAAAAACACAAATTTTTAAGGCTCAAAGACATAAGTAAAAAATATTAAGTATCATTCTATTAGTTCTTGATAAGTATTTTGGACATATTTCATTTTAAAACATTGTTTTTTAGTTTTTACTGCACCCCTATCGCCCGTCTTCCCATAAGGAACCTTTCTCATTAAGGCCCGCTTGCTCATTCGGAGTTCAACTCAAGTTCAGCGCGCCATAACCGAGTTCAAGGCATGACGTGCGTACCACCGTACAACGCACTTCATGCCTTGAACTCGGTAATGGCGCTAAACTTGAGTTGAACTCCGAATGAGCAAGCGGGCCTAACTACGAAAAAAATATATTTTAGAATAAAACATGATAAAATTTCTTCTCGGAACCTGATCAAAGAAAGTTCGAACTTGAATTTAGGTGCTTGATGATTACCAAAATATTTGTTATTTGCGTGATTTTGACCCTTGAAAATAAAATGGTCATATTTCGTTCTTTTTTCAGATTTAAATTGTTTATAACTCGAAAACAATCAAGTTACGAGAAAATTTACAAAAGACCATTTTTGCTTAGAATGATCCAAAAAATCTGAAATAATGTCAAACCGGGTCAAAAAATTTGTTTTAAAATTTGTAAAAAAAAGTCAGTTTTTAATTATTATTAACAAATTACAGTCAAAACAAAATAAGATCGGGCACCCCTTGTTTTTTAATTGATATCATACTAAATTACATATCCAATAATTTTGATACATTAAACAGATCGGTGCAGATCGACCATATCGGATCCTCTACTAAAATATCTACATGTTTAAAGCTTTAGAATGGCAATTTTTGAATGGTAATTTACTAACAATTTTCAATAAATATTAATAACTATTCTAAAAATCAACACATAACCTTGATATTACATAGAACGTTGGTTCTTATAGTGTTATAAATGTGGTTACAATTTCAAAGTGATTCATCATTTAGTTTAAAAGTTATTTAATTTGTTTATTCCAAACAACTTTTTATGCAATAACATAAGTCAGAAAAAATTAACAGAAAAAACAAAATTAACAACCAAGTTACCAACAAATTAATTTGTACAATGATGCTATGGACAGCCTAAGCAAGGTAGCTATTCTGATATTCTGTCTTCTTATTTTTCCTTTTCTTAAAAGTGTGTATGTATTTGTTAACACGTTCCAGTCACGAATGTTTTTTAGCCAGGATATTTGTCGTCTTGACGACAATTAGTCACTTTTTTCCACAAATTTTCAAAATCCAATTTTTTAAGCTCAGGCTAAGGTCACACAAGCGACAATTTCCGGCGCTGTAAGAGTAGTAAAATGAAGCGGGAAAAATTGGTCCTTTCCTATGTTGCTATGTTGCTGCGCGATATTTTACAGCTCAGTCTGGCCATCCACTATACTCACCGAGGGACCCGTTTTCGCGCTTCATTTTACTGCTTTTACGATCGCTTGTCTGGCCTTAGGCTACGGCTCCACGGGCGGGAAATTGACGCTAGCAGTAGCAGTAAAATGAATTTAAGGTTCCGCGGAACGGAATAGGGATAGCCGAACTGTACCGACTACAGGACTTGTGCGTAGTCGGTTCAGTTCGGCTATTCCCATTCCGTTCCGCGGAACCTTAAGTTCATTTTACTGCTACTGCTAGCGTCAATTTCCCGCCCGTGGAGCCGTAGCCTTAGCCATAGAGTACTTAGGCTACGCCTCCACGGGCGAGAAATTGACGTTAGCAGTAGCAGTAAAATGAATAGTAAATGAAACCAACAGCGATAATACTGGGCGGCTCCACGATGCTGCAAACTATCGCTCAAGATCGGTAAAAGACGCGTCGTCACGGCCATGTCGCAGATGGATAGGTCCAGACCTATTTTTACAGTAATTTACAGAGGCGGAGGTAAATTGAGTCCCATAAATATATCTAAATTAAGAAGGGTCAAAATATTTAGATGGTCGAATTGAATCCCGGGCATCGTAATACATTTAATTACCTTTTAATAGCTTTTAATTTGTAAGTATTTTATTGGTTATGCATTTATGATAATCAAAAATATAAAATGTAATACATACAGTGCGCTGGAATAAGTGTTACCTCCCTTATTAACTCATTTATTTTTAGCACATAAGCAAAACGCTGGGACAGGTCGATTTCTAAAATATTCATAATATATTATAGCATCAATGTTTCGAACTTTACGCAATCCCTCTTCAGGTGACAGGCATAACTTTGATTTTTTAAATGGGAAAGTATATCATGTGACACCTCATTTAAAAGCTTTTTAAATACTGATTACAAAAATGGATAATACTTTCATCCTATTTGAGACCGTAGGCGCAAAGTATTTTTTGAAAACCGATAAGTATTTTTGAAAAATTTAAACAAAGAATGAAAAATTACATTAATACGAAGGGCTGAAAGTCCTTAGAATAAACAAGAAGTTTCATTTGAATGATATATTTGAAATTAAAAATCAGACTATATTATTTTCTCTTTTTTTACCCCTGTGACTTATTAAAATAAACATTATAGAAATTTTCAGGGGCTTTTGACCCTCGATAATACTGTAATATTTAATTCTGCGTTTAAATTTTTCAAAAATACTTATTAGTCTTCTCAGGATTGGAAAAAAAATGAATGCATTTAAAAAGAATTCGATCGATATTTTGCACCTACTAAAAGCTTTTAAATGAGGTGTCACATGATGTACTTTCCCATTTAAAAAAATCAAATTTATGCCTGTCACCTGAAGAAGAATCGCGTAAAGTTCGAAACATTAATGCTAAAATATACTATGATTATTTTAAAATTCGACCTATTCGAGCGTTTTGCTTATATGCTAAAAATAAATAAGTTAATAAGGAAGGGTAACACTATAGAGCTCGATCTATCTGTATACGATACGGTTTGACTTGATTGCCAAAATGAATTCTGTGAAAGTTGTTCTTAGTGAAAAAGGAAAACAATTGATTGTGTTGAAAGGCTTCAAATATCGTTTTCACAAATCTTTAAAAAATGACGGCATGATGACAAGCGTTGAATTTGTTGTGCGCAGACGAAAAAAAAATGTAAAACAATTTTAAAAACCCAAGGGGACAACGTAGTGACGGAAATTATGGATGACCACAATCACTGTGAATTAAACGAAGATGTGCTCAATCGTCAAATGTTGTAACTCCTTGAAGCGAAAGACCATAGAAGATGTCAGTGGACCTATGAAAATGGGTGATATGAAGTCCCGTCTGTAAAATTAGCGTAGACGCCCTTCGGTTTTTTTTTAATTAGTACAATATTTTGTTTAACATGTATACACTATGAAAACAACATTTTTGGGGAAAAGAGAGATACCGGAGAAAGTAAAAACGGCAGTCGTTAAATCAGTAGTTAGACCAACAATCATGCATAGCAGCGAGACATGGACATTGACGGAGAGACAAAAATCCAGAGTCAATGCTATGGAAGTGAGATACCTGAGGAAAATAGCAAACAGATAGAGAACAGAAAAAATACGAAACGAAACAGTTAGACAAAACCTAAAACTAGAACCAATCAATGAAAAAATAGTAGAGGGACAACTTAGATGGTTCGGGCACGTGTGTAGAATGTCGAACGAAAGGTTAACAAAACAAATGTTCGAAACGAGAGTGCAGGGGAAAACAAAAGAGGAAGACCAAGAGTTTGTGGGTAGATGAAATCAGGAAAGAAGTCGAGAAGAAGGCATTGACATTGGAAAGTGCAAGAAACCCAACGCAAGATCGGAAAGCATGGAGACTACAATGCCAAACTCCACCAGCCTTACACCTAAAGGTAGAAAGGCTTAGGAGTAAGTAAGTAAATAAGTAAGAAATTTCAGTTTATATATTTTGAAGATAAGGCTCTATCGTAATCTAATAGGAAATAATCTTACGAAGGGAGGTTTTAGAAGGAAGCCCGGTAGTAGGAGTACCAAAATTTTTTGCATCTTTTTTCTGGTCCCAAAATTTACATTTTTATCAAAATTCAGCTTCTTCGTATTATTTTTAGAGGTCAAATCTCTGTGCAGCAGACTATAGGCTATAAGTCATACAATAAAAAAAGTTTATACTCCTTATAATTAATTTTAACCAAATTCGTAGTCTTAAACACTTATAAGGAGAAATAATAATAGAAGATAAGCTAATGCATATTACTAAGCTAAATATTTAGTCTATTATAAAGCCACTATTTTGTTTATCTGAAAATACTAATAACAGTATTACATTCTAAACGATGAATATGATATGATATTAGAATATTACACCGATGAGCCAGCGAGTATTTGACCTTTGAATGGAAGCAGTGTAAAATCGCTTTTTCTACTATAATCCAAAGGTGAATTATTGATGAAAAAATTACTAAATACAAAGTTTACTTATAAAAAATGTAAAATAATTGTTTTTTGCAAGTGATTCATACTATTCTCACAGGGTCATTAATAAAGCTAAGATTATAGGCCATTGTTGACTATTTTACTTATTCTATTCGGAAACCCCGCCTATTTTGCCTTTTTGTTTAAATTTGTATGCTACCACAGCCACCTACAGTAACTGTAGGTAGCTGTAATGCTACTATCCATGACTGCTATTACTAGCCTTTTCTATAATAAAATTTTGTCATTAACAAAATATCAATGGTTTCTTTAGATATATATTATGTAATATAATATTTCTATGGAAATGTGACTAATCGATACTTGAGATTTAACTATTAGGAAGTCCCTAACTTTTCTCCTTTGTTTTGTAAACAATTAACAGTTATGCAATCGGTTACTGTATCAGAGTTTAGTTTTGTCGTGTATGCACAAATCTAAAGAACATTTTAAAAGCCTCTGAACTTTGTTTAAAAAGATGACTGATGATGATTGCATGAATCGGACCATATTCGGAACTTTCTCTAGAAAAAGATGGAGCATTTTATAAATCGTGCCACAGTATAAACAGTGACTGTAATAGTGACTGTGATAAAACCGTCCCTCTTTATACTGTGACCGTGCGATAAATCTGTAAGTTTTGTAAGAATTTGTGGCGCTACAAGACAGCTTCTTTAACTTTAACTTCACCTTGTCATTATTACCATCAAGGTGCTACAGCCCTTAAAAAAACTCGAAATTCTCAGGCTTTCTGCGCCATTCTGCTCTGTCCCTTACTTGGATTTTCCAGTTAGCAACAAAATCTTCTCAGCGTCCTGGTTTACCCTCTCTATCGACGTATGCTGTATGCTTGCTCTATGTATAACTACAGCAAATTGCTCACTATCCTGCGTTGATCTTATTATCGAATATGTGTCCATATCTGTCCAGTCTCTTAAATTCTTCAGCCGGGAGCATCGTCTTCCTGGATTTTTTTTTTGCTTCCACACTTTCCCTTCCATTATGAGTCGTAGAAAGTTATATTATTTTTCTTCTTCTTCTTCATGTGCCGTGCTCGATTATCGAACGTTGGCTATCAAATTGGCTATAGTAATTTTGTTAACGGCAGCTCGGAAAAGGGATGCAGAGGATCTGTTATACCATTCTCTCAAGTTTTTAAGCCATGACGTTCTTCTTCGACCTGGCCCTCTTCTTCCGTCTACCTTGCCTTGTATTATTAAATGAAGTATATTATATCTCTCTGGGTGTCGCATAACATGGCCAAAATATTCAAGTTTTCGATTTTTAACTGTTCTGACGACTTCTGTGACTTTTCCCATCAGGTGCAAAACAACTTCGTTACGAACTCTATCCACCCAACTTATTCGTAGGATTCTTCGGTATACCCAAATTTCAAAGGCTTCCAATTTCTTGAGAAGAGTATCTGTTAAAGTCCAACCTTCGACACCGTACAAAAGAGTAGAGAACACATAACATCTCACTAATCTAATTTTAAGATTCAAAGTAATGTTGTTTCCACATAAAAGTTTCTTTATCTTAAAGAATGCAGCTCTGGCCTTCTCTATACGTATTCTAATTTCTTTGCTCATGTCCCAGTTCTCATTTAGATTACAACCAAGGTAGGTGATACTGTTAGTTCTTTCTAAATGTTCACCATAAGCTGTTACTACTTCCGGTTGTATTGGCGTCTTACTGACAACCATCACCTTGGTCTTTGCGGTGTTTAGCTTGAGTCCATATTCATCACACGTTGTGGTAATCATATTAACCAGATGTTGAAGTTCTTCATAATTGCTCGCAATTAACACCGTGTCATCCGCATATCTCAAATTATTAATATTGACGCCATTCATTTTGATACCACATTGAGCATTATCCACTGCTTTATTGAAAACAAACTCAGAATAGATGTTAAATATTAGTGGGGACAAAATGCAGCCCTGCCTTACTCCTCTTCGTATTTGAAGTTCTTCAGACGTGTCCCAGCCAATCCTGATGTTTGCACGTTGATGCCAGTAAAGATTTTTGATAATGCGTAGGTCTTTATCATCAATACCCACTTTCTGAAGAATAGCAATCATTTCCGTATGTTTTACCCGATCAAAGGCCTTCTCAAAGTCAATGAAACACATATAAACCGGATGTCCGACATCTCTGCATCTCTGTACCATAACCTGAATACTAAACAGTGCTTCTCTGGTCCCAAGGTTATTGCGGAATCCAAACTGTGTATCACCAAGCTGTTCTTCTATTTTTTGGTACATCCTAGAGTGCAAAATTCGTAGAAATATCTTTAAAATATGACTCATCAAGCTAATGGTTCGGTAGACACTACATCTTTTCGCGTTTGCTTTTTTAGGTATCGTCACAATATTATTTTTATCCTCTGTAAATATGTCCTAGATAACTCGTTCTGTTTTTAACAATATTTAGGAGTTATCTCTCAGCCCCTATTCTTCTCAACATCTCGTTGTTGGTCACGTGCTCTGTATAAGAGACCTTAAGATCAAAGACAACTAGGTTTCTGAAAATAATTAAATAACGCCTCTTAGCTTCCATATTACTTATTAGGCTATTTCTAAAATAAGACAGTTACATTGACGAAAAAGAGCTGTTTTCAACAAGATCAAGTATGCAAAATTCGATTTAGCAGAACCGGACTTACAGCCATTTTTTCATAACAAGGTTCCCACTCACCCCCACCTCTTATTTGCAAAGGTAGACTGAAACTTGTGAAATCAAATATGCGCAGAATTTTATGAAGAATACGATGATTGGATTTCCAGTGCCCTTTCATTAGGTAAATTTTGTAAAATTTTCAACGAAAACTTTTCGTTTATAAATTTGCAAAAGTCTGTGTGTTATTGCGTCGCCGCTCCTGCAATACTTAGAGCAGGTGTATCGATGGATTCTTATGTAGTTTTGCCTTCTGAATCCAAATCTGAAAACGGCATTTCGATATATCTAACCGTCTTCGAGATAATCGACCTCAAAGTCTAAAATGTGACGTCACAATCCGGTTATCTCCTACAGACGCACTAAACGTCAGCTCAAATGGTTGATTAGGAAGTAGGCTACTTTTTTTTAAATCTCGATTTGCCAAGCATAGGTTATTTACATTTGAGTTTGACACTTCGTGAATGTCAAACTAAATTTTAAATTAAGTATTAATAAAACATCAATGACATTTGATAGTGAATTTAATTATTATATAAAATAAATAAGATGTTCAAAAATACAATTTGAGTATAAATATTTTAAAAGCAATAATTTATTAATAGTTTTAAAAAGGTTTATACCAGTATAAATACGGCCTCCCCTTTATGATAAATGGACTGTTCCATTTGCTATAAAATTAAAATATTATGTATACCTAGTCGTTCCCTAAACTCGACACAACTGGATAGTGATTGTAGAAGGTAATTTTTTTGTTTTTTGAGAATTTTGCCGAAATTGGCAAAATTACTAATTATTTAGTAATAATTATTAACCATTTTAAATTATTTTTTTGTCGAATTGGCAAAATTATTGACTAAAATCACTAGTCAGTATTGTGTCTGTGTACATCCTTCTAATGGAAAAAAATATTTGAAGATTTTTCTCAAATTATGGATACCAAACTTTTATTTTTAATTTGACAAATAAAAGTTATTCTTCATAAAAGGCTCTTCTTGTTCTAAGATTTATGAGCAACCGTGTCCCAAAAGTAGGGGAACGGTCGAATATTTCGCGAACTAAACATCGGATGGAAAAACTGAAAAATACGTGTTCAATCACTTTCAAAAATCTATCCAATGACACCAAACACCAACTCTCACTACACCCCCTGGAGGTGGGGGGGGGGGGTTAACTTTAAAATCTTAAATGGAAACCCCTAGTTGTTCTTGCAGATTTGCATTCGTTACGTAAAAGTAAGCAACTTTTATGCAAGACATTTTTACGAACTGTGAATAGATGGCGCTATAATTGGGAAAAACGATTTATCCTGATACCATAGGTAAATTATAGAAACGGTCTAATATCTCGAGAAATACAGTTCCAAATAAGAAATCAAAAAACAGGTTTTTAATATTTTTCGAAAACCTGTCGATAAACACTAAACATGGACCCCCCAACCCACCCCCTGGAGGTGGGGTGGGGTAACTTTAAAATCTTAAATAGCAACCCCACTTTTTATTGCAGATTCGAATTCGTCATGAAAAATTAAGCAACATTTATTCGAAACATTTTTTAAAAATGCTGATAGATGGCGCTAATAAATCGTCTTTTTCCAATTAAAGCTCCATCTATCAACAATTCTAAAAAATGTTTCGAATAAATGTTGCTTAGTTTTTCATGACAAATCCGAATCTGTAATAAAAAGTGGGGGTTGCTATTTAATATTTTAAAATTACCCCCACCCCACCTCCAGGGGGGTGGGTTGGAGGGTCATGTTTAGTGTTATTCGATAGGTTTTCGAAAAGTATTAAAAAAATTTGTTTGGCTTCTCATTTGGAAGTGTATTTCTCGAGATATTAGACCGTTTCTATAATTTACCCATGGTATCAGGATAAATCGTTTTTCCCAATTATAGCGCCATCTATCCACAGTTCGAAAAAATGTCTTGAATAAAAGTTACTTAGTTTTACGTAACGAATCCAAATCTGCAAGAAAATCTAGGGGTTTCCATTTGAGATTTTAAAGTTACCCCCCAACCCCACCTCCAGGGGGTGTAGTGGAGGTTGGACATATATTACGTTTATACATATTAAAGCTGCTTTTGATTCTATAAATAGAGAAGTAATATGGTCAGTAATGGAAGACCTGAAAATCCCGGAAAAGACAGTAATCGTGGTAAAAATTACATAAGTAGAAACGTACTTGCTAAAGTACAAATAAACGGAAACAGATCGCCGATATAATAAACCTAAGGAGAGGAATAAAACAAGGGTAAAGACTCAGCCCAGTTTTGTTTATATAAGTAATGGATAGAGTAATGAAGAGCGCTAAAAGAAAGTCAAGGCAATTACAGTCAACAATAGGGTACAGGAATTTAGTACCAATGAGAATGGAGGGATTACTATAGCCAGATCACCTAGTAATAATAGCAGACAATAAAGAGAAAATGCAAAAATTAATCGATATCTGGGTGGAAAAAACAGAAAATTTGAAAATGGAGGTAAATGTAAAGAAAACGAAGACCATGATAGTAGCCCAAAAGAAAAGGGAAGAAATAAACCAAACGATATTTAGGTGCAAAAACGAAATAATAGAAACAGTCTCGACGTTTGAATACCTGGTAGTAATAATATCAGAGGATGGAAGCTAGATCAAGAAATCTCATACAGGGCGAAATAAGCAAATAAGATTTACTATGCACTAAATAAAACAATATTTGGAAAGAAAGAAATAGATAAAGAAATAAAACTGAAGGTATACAATGCAATATCTGTACCAACTTTAATATATGCAAGTGAGACATGGGTAAACAATGCAAAAATAGACAGTACAATAAACGCAGCGGAGATGAAGCAGCTGAGAAAAATAGCATGAAAAACGAAATTGGACAGAATAAGGAATGAAGATATTAGACAAAGACTGAAACAGGAATCGATAATAACCAAGATCCAAAAAAGAAAATTAAAATGGTATGGACACATTAACAGAATGGACCAAGGAAGACTACCAAAGCAGGTGATGGAATCAAAAAGATATGGTAAAAGAAGGAAAGGGAGGCCAAGGAAGAGATGGATCGATGAGATTATACACTGGGGTGCAAAATTTACCGGACACCTTAAAAATGGGCGAGTTTTGATGTCCAGAATTTCGTAAACCTGTTGTCCGATTTAAGTGATTTTTTTATTATATTATAGCCTTATTCCTTAGCAATCTCACTGTAAAAGTATTGTTGATAAACAGTTAAATTTTCATTGTATACCGGGTGTATTAATCAAACTGTGTTTTTTTTCTCAAAGTTCGCATCACCCTGTGGAATATTCTAGCATTTATAAAATACTGAAATTAAAATCCAACTATAGCCTCATGTTTTCTCAACATTTTGTTTTTTAATTCATTCGCTTATGTTGGATAAAAAAAAGTTAGGTACTTTAACAACTAGAAGTTTTTTTCATCAATACAGCGTGTTTTGAAAGAATAATTGGCAAACTTTAAGGGGTAATTCTGCATGAAAAAATAATGACAGTTGGCTTTATCAACGATATGCCTGCTAATGCTTCGTTTCCGAGATAGGGGGTGTTGAAAGTTTTCTTACAAACTGACGATTTATTTATTGCTTTAAAACCGGTTGAGGTATGCAAATGAAATTTGGTGGGTTTTAAGAATTAGTTATTGCACATTTTTTGACATTCAATTTAGAATTTAATATTCACCATTGGCGCGCATACGGGTAATATGAGGGCTTATATTACCCGTATGCGCGCCAATGGTGAATATAAAATTCTTACTTGTATGTCAAAAAATGTACAATAACTACGTCTTAACACCCACCAAATTTCATTTGCATATCTTAACTGGTTTTTAAGCAATAAATAAATCGTCAGTTTGTAAGAAAAATTTCAACACATCAGAAATGAAGCATTTGAGGACATAGGTTTATAAAGCAAACTGTCATTATTTTTTCATGTAGAATTACCCCTTAAAGTTTGTCGCACTTATTTAGAAACACCCTGTATTGATAAAGAACATGGCTAGTTGTTAAATTTCCTAACTTTTTTATGGTCCTACTTAAGCGAATAAATAAAAAAAAAATGTTGCGAAAACATAAGGCTATAGTTGGGTTTTAATTGGAGTATTTTATAAACGCTAGAATATTCCACAGGGTGATGCGAAGTTTAAGAAAAAACATAGTTTCATTGGTACACCCGGTATGCAATTAAAATTTACCTGTTTAGCCACAGTATTATTACAGCGATATTGATAAAGAATAGGGCTATAACATATTAAAAAATCACTTAAATCGCACAACAGGTTTAGGAAATTCAAGACATCAAAAATTACCAATTTTTAAGGTGTCCGGTTAATTTAAGGTCCTAGTGTAGAAATTGGACAGAAAAAGGAAAACACTTCAACAAAAGAAAGAATTAGCAAAGGACCGCAAGAAATGGAAGATATGGATAGAGGATGAATAAAACCACCGACGCCCCTGAGGGGCATAAGGAGTTTCGAGAAAGAAGAAGAAATTAGGAGAAGAAACAAGGTGACTGACGTCAAATCTTATTTTATACATATTAAAAAGATATTTTGTACTCTACAATATTATTTTTCAAATTCAATTTCAGAACGGAAACAAAATTATTAAAAAAATATAAAGAAAAGGAAGCCAAGAAGTGGTTGATTCTCAACTAAACTTATTGCAAAAGTAATTGATTATCTATGATCATGGATCAGAAATCAAAATAAGAATAGAAAAAGCCAGATCCATATTCACTAAAATGAAGAGAGTGTTCTGTGGAAGAGATTTGAGCCTTGAAATGAAACTTCGCCTGATGAGATGTTACGTACTTTCTGTGCTGTTCTACGGAATGGAGTCATGGACGCTGAAAAAGATTGATAACAAAAAATTGGAGGCATTTGAACTGTGGATGTATCGCAGAATCTTGATAATATCATGGACGGAGAGAGTCACAAACGTCGAGGTTTTGAGAAGAATGAATAAAGAAAAGGAAGTCATATTTACGATCAAAAAACGAAAACTGCAATATTTGGGACACATTACAAGAGGCGAAAGATATGAACTGATCCGAATAAATATGCAGGGGAAGATAGCAGGAAAAAGGTCTATAGGAAGAAGACGAAACTCCTGGCTAAATAATCTACGGGAATGGTATAGCTGTAGCAACAACGAATTGTTTGGGTCAGCAGTTTCGAAAATACGTATAGCCCTGATGCTCGCCAACCTTCGGAACGGAGATGTACTTGAAGAAGGATAAGATCATGGATAATATGACGACCCCTTGATCTCACCGCAAAGACGTTTTAGGGTCTCGATTCTGAAAGGAAAATCTAGTCAGATATATTATAGGTCAATAGACTAACATGGGCAAGGCATGTGAAAGACCAGATGAGAGGCCTGTAGGACGACCTAGAAAAAGGTGGAAAGATAAAGTCATAGCATATCTGGAGAAGATAGAAGTGAGACAATGAAAAATAGTGGCACAGGGACCGACAAACATGAAAAGCAATAGTAAACGCTGCACAGATTCACGAAGAGTTATAACGCCATGGATGATGGTGATCGGACTCACTGTGGCTTGATAAATCTGACGATATCTTCTCTTTTTGAAAGTTCTCTTACTTCGTAGTTCATCAGTTTTGTAAATTCAATATTACATAAGTTTATCGGGCCTGCTATTTGGCGAATTAATATTCCGGAAGATTCGAGCTAATTTTCAGAAATGTTATTGGGGAAATAAGCATTAAACCGATATTCTGTAATTCTTCAACTAATACTTGATGAGGAATTAACGGGCAGACACCAGACAAGACTAGTCTTTCTGCTGGAGAGACAAGTCTCCGTGCTGTTACAACTTCGCCGAGTACTTCTATAGAGCCATGTTGTGTCATGAAATTATCTACTACGGTTTTGTTTGCCAAATACATGCAGATTCTATTATGAGATAATCTAGATGAAAAAATGATATTTTTTGGGTTGATTATTGTGCCCAACGGAAATAAATAATCCTGCAGTTTAGCATGATCGATACAACTAAATACAATTGCTTGGGTCTTACTCGGAAAAGAATGTGAAGCGGCTGATGCATAACTGTTTGTTATATTCGAACGTTGATTTACTGGACTGGTTAGATCGGAAGGTGTGTTTACATTATGTGAAGTCATTTTAAGCTGCGGTGGCGAAAGCTTCAGTCCGACTCTGGTAAGTGACAAACCAACCGCATGCTAGCTAACCTCACAAAATGATTGTACGGTGGTGTATATTTATTATTTAACGTTTTCTTTTCACAATAATAAAGTAATAATTACGTATAAATGATTTACGTAGTAGTATCTAGTAGATAAACACTTTAATTTTAAAAATTATTTAATATTACCACTTGCTTTTAGTAAAAACTAGGAGTACAATATCAGTACAACTTGACCATACCTTGCCAGGGCCGGTCCTCTACAAAAAAATTGTTTTCTTACACATAAAAGAAATGTAAAATCTTATTTTGTCATTTATAAAAAAAAACGGAAACAGAATTATTAAAAATTTATAAAGAAAAGAAGCCAAGAAGTGGTTTATTATCAACTAAACTTATTGCAAAAGTAATTTATAATGATCATGGATAATATGACGGCCCCTTTATCTCACCGCAAAGACGTTTTTCTTTGATAAGCGCCGCGCCGGCGACGCCGACGTCAGTATTGAGTTTTCTTTTAATTTGAAATATTAGGCGTATCAATTGAGGCTGAAAATTTTATGGAATCTTTGACTTCACCTGTTGAAATAAAAGCTTTTTTGTGTTGCAAAAAGTTTTAATGATTTATTTGTCCTGAAAAATTTCCTCTTTGGTCTGCTTCGGTTTGTTCTTTAGGGTTTATTTCAAACCAATTTGAGGTCTTTTATAACTTTGACTTTATTAAAAATATGCTGAATGGCACTCACGTTGTTAAGAAAAGCACTACTAATAATTAAATCAAATTGTTGTTTTAAGTGTTTACATTTTTAGAAATCAGAAATATTTTTATACACATTAATTTTAAAGATCAAAAATTAATGTTAATATTCTTTTCACTGTTAAAAAATCTATAGGAACATTGAAGGTAAAAATAATACCTATATAGTGTGGAAAAGACAAATGGAATAAATTGATTATTCGTGAATGGACGATTTTGGAAATAAATCCTGAAACAGGTCGATTTTTATTTTTAAATTATGATTTTTTGGCATATCGCACCTTGAAAACCATATGGCAATATCTGCAATTTTTTCATGAAATGACCTTTGAATGCAGTCTAATAGGGAAAAAATCTATTTTTTAATGCTATATAGCAGCATCTGCAACGAATTTTAATTTCCTCACCAGAAAGATATGTCCCTATGGCTTTTGTCAAAAATCGATTCTTCTGTTTATACCATCAGGCATTATCTGCAGTTGATGCTCTCCGGTTTTAAAATTGGAACAAAAACTCAGATCTATATGGCAATATGTGCAAAATGTCACCCACGCTAGTAAAATTAAAGCAAGATGTACTGAGGAAAAATGCTTTGAATGCAACAAAACATAGAGTGTGTGTGTGTGTGTGTCAGCACAATTTCATTGCAACACTGGAAATAAGTGACAAGACTTTCACAAATTAATATACAACGTCGTACTGCAGATGGGTTTATCCCAAAAGAAAAGCGAGAAACTCATAAGAATGGAAAAAGAATCAACGAAATCGTGAAACAAAACATAATGAAAACACTACCTAAGAAAACAAACTACCAGATAATTCGTCAGCGATAACAAAACTCTTGCTGATATTCATCGCGATTATATAAAATTTTGCAAAGAAAAAGGTTCGGTGTTGGGAAATTACGCTACGATGATGACCATATTTCACACGGAATTTAATATAGATTTCTTTAAGCCCAAAACACCTTTGTTGCTGTGAGAAAGTTACAGAAATTAATTAAATAAATCGATTAGAAACAGCCTATAATACTCACCGTCAAAAAGTGGAACTCAATAGGAAAGATAAATAAATGACTTAAAATCTGCAAAATCCAACACTTGCATCACTGCTTGTTTTGATTTACAAGCATGACTACCGACGCCTTCAGGCGAAGTGTCCTTATTTCATTACAAAAGAAGATTATCAACATTTAATTTCAAAATTTTTTACCTGACCACAAATGCAGGACATGGTTCGAGCGAATTGCTAATTGTGATTCAAATGAAATAGCGTTGTGCCTGTTACAATTTCTGAGGAACCATGTCAGGGAAAAGAAATAATATTACATATACTCAGGTAACTGCAGTGGGCAAAATAAGAACAAGTATGTTGTCGTGTCTTTATCAATATGCAGTACAGAAATTGAACATACCTAAAATTACGCACAAATTTTTGATAACGGGTCACTCCCAAAATAAGGTAGATACCGTGCATTCTTTAATTGAGAAACAAAAAAAAGCATACCTATTAGTTCAAACAGCGAAAAAAACAGGTGAACCTTATAAAATTAATGAAATGTGTACATCGGATATATTGGACTTTAACAAACGATGTAAGGAAATGGGGAAGAATTATAACATTGACGAAGCAGGAAATCAGGTCGTCTGGAATGACCAGCCGCGGATCCAAGGGGGGGTCAATGGGGTCAATTGCCCCTCCTTGAGACTTCGCCTGGTGTCGCCTTTTTTTAAGAAAGAGATAATTACGATTGAAAATAAATAGTGAGTTTTGTGTCCCGCTGATAACTGAATAACGGAATGAAACATAAAACAGAATTCCTTCTCCAAAGTACGTGTTCTCGGTCTTACTGTATGGTGTTGAGTCTTGGACTGTGAATAAAATCGATCTACTTACCTAAATCGCCTTGAGGCTTTCGAAATGTGGTTCTATAGAAGAATTTTAAAAGTATCTTTGGTGACGAAGATTCGAAAGTCCACAATACTAGAACATCTCAGCAAGACTACTAAGATTATAGAAGGCATCAAGAATGGAAAAGTGGAGTATTTTGGACATGTAATGAGAAGTTTTAAATATAGAAACAAAATAGTAAATCCTTTATAAAAGGTATATATATTTAAAATCCCTGAAAAGGGCTACATCACAATCACATAACTAGTTTTCGACTGGTTTACCAGTCATCATCAGTGCTTACGTGAAGTTTACATGCTAACCACCAAGATATAGTTTAACAAAAATATGTGGGTCAAAGCCCTGTACAAGTGGTCCGTTAAGGAAACATCAGTTAAAAATGCCAATTAGAGCATGGATGTTTAAATTATTTTAAAAATAATGCCCCAGGTAACATCTGAGATGTGGTGTGACTAGATTACATGGTGAAGGTCTGGTAGCAAATGACTTTTGGTATTTTATTTTTAAAATAATTTAAACATCCATGCTCTAATCGGCATTTTTAACTGATGTTTCCTTAACGGACCACTTATACAGGGCTTTGACCCACATATTTTTGTTAAACTATATATCTTGGTGGTTAGCATGTAAACTTCACGTAAGCACTGATGATGACTGGTAAACCAGTCGAAAACTAGTTATGTGATTGTGATGTAGCCCTTTTCAGGGATTTTAAATATATACCTTTTATAAAGGATTTACTATTTTTTGTATTACATGGTATACAGCCAACTACAGGAAAACTTTTTCCTTGTGGATTTTTAAATATAGGTTGCTACAAAATATTATGCAAGTGAAAATAGAAGGCAAACGCAGTCCAGGACGAAAAAGCACTTCGTGGTTGCGATTTAGGGTGGCAGTGAATAAAATTAAGATAGCTATGATAGTAACCAACGTTCTGAAAGTACATGGTACATGAAGAAAATTAAAGTAACAACCCATACCGAAAAAGAATGCTGCGTACGCGAGTAACGAGAAAATGTTTATTTCATTGTCCCCTCCTTGGAACGTTGCTGGATCCGCCGTTGGGAATGACATAAGATGAGCAAGGTGGAGAAGACACTTGAAAATAAGTTTCAGGTTAAGGCAAGTTTCAACGATACAGAGTTCAGAACCATTAATATTGACAAAGATAACGAGGGATGGTGGGTAGTATGGAACTAAGTAAAGCATATTTGCATCCACTATGAATAAGCAATCTCAAAAAACAAGGTGTAGACTCTCACTATGTAAGGCTAATGTTATTCAAAAGCTATAGGTTTTATGCTGATTTACACGTGACCAATGCAACAATAGAAACCGAACAGACAGATTATAATATGCAAGACTTTGATTAAGTGTTAACACTAAAAATTTGTAATAAATAAGTACAATCTTTAATAAAAAAATTGTTATTTGATATGCATTTTTACTACAACATTTGCGAAAATTGATATATTTTTTAAAAACATATAGCCGTATGTGCTAAAATACCTATTTCCTGGAGGAAGTTTTAGGTACTTCTTAATTCATTATAAAAATATGCAAAATTAAAGAAAATTATGCCAAATACCAGGTTTGTAGCTTAGTTTTTGGAATTACAGTAAATAAAACTAACTATACAAAAACATAAAATGCTCATAACTCAATATCATGATTTTTGCAATTACTGCCCTATGGTTTTCAAGGTGCGATATATATCATACTAGTGAAGTCGCGCGTCGTCCATCAGGGCGTGCTGAGTAATCAAGAAAATAGGGTTCGTGTGCTAGCTCATTTAAAAGATTATATATTTATCTATTTAGTAATAGGTTTGTTCCAACGAGAGTTAGGATTTTGCGCAATAACATAAAATTCTGCGCTTTTATGTTATTGCGCAGAATCCTGACGGCTGCAACTTGTTTTCGACGCTGGTTGGAACAAACCTAATATAAACAATGTATGTGTTACACCGTTCTTAGGCGTCAACGCCCTTCGGTAAGGATCTATGGGGGAGTATCACCGAGCCGCAAACCCTTATCCCTTGCCGTACTGCTCCCTCATAGGTCGATCAGATGCCCGCATATTCCAGTCTAAGGATATAAACTCCAGTCTCTGATATAAACAATAATATAATTATTTATACAGGCTGTCTGCAAAAATAATTTTTAAATTAAATAAATTGTCAAAGATAAGAATGTATGTGATTTATTTAATTTAAAATATATTTTATTGCTGTCAGAAAATGGAAAAAATGTTTATTTTACAAATATCTCCATGATCTAGCAAATTCATAAAAAACAGTTTGAATCGAGTAAAAAGAGGATGCAATGACTGCGTATTACACAATTCCCTAAGATCCATCTGTTACCAAACTCCGGGAGTGATGCTAGATACATCTTATGGGCATAGGTAAATTGAGTCCCATATACCTGAATTAAGAAGGGTCAAAATATTTAGATGGTCGAATTGAGTCCCGGGCATCGTAATCCTTCTAATTACCTTTTAATAGCTTTCTAATTTGTAAGTACTTTTTAATTTGTACTTAAGCATATTTAGAAATATTGGTATTACCTGGAATAACAATAGAGGAATGAAACGATTTTATTGGTTATGCATTTATGGTAATCAAATATAAAAAAGCAATATCCTACACAATATTTAGTATGTTGCGATCTATCTGTATATGAAACGGTGTTAAGTTGATTGCCAAAATGAGTTCAGTGAAAATTGTTCATAGTGAAAAAGGAATACAATTGATTGTGTTAAATGGCTTCAAATATCGTTTTCACAAATCTTTAAAGAATAAGGACAAGCGCTGGATGTGTTGTGTGCAGACGAGAGAAAAATGTAAAGCATTTTTAAAAACCCAAGGTGACAACGTAGTGACGGAAATTCGGGATGAACACAACCACAGCGAATTAAACGAAGATGCACTTAACCGTCAAATGTTAAGTAACTCCTTAAAACGAAAGGCCGTAGAAACATCGGTGAAAGACCTTTGAAAATTTTGCAAAAAGAATTACGAAATGAAGATATTAGTACCTTGACTACCAAAGACGTGGCACTGGTTCGAAAAAATATGTATAACGCCCGACGATCTCTTCTGCCTAAATTACCAAAAAGTATGGAGAAAACTCATGATATATTAAAAACATTTCCAATGAAAACCAACAAAAACGAGGATTTTCTAATGGTGAACGACATAGAAAACCAAATTATTGTGTTTTCCTGTAGCAGCAATTTAGAATTTTTAGCAGATTTGGACACCATTTATATAGATGGAACTTTTGAATATTGCCCAAAGTTTTTTAAGCAAATGTTCTCCATCCATGGTCTAAAAGAAGATCATTATATACCTTTGGTTTTCTTCTTATTGCCAAATAAACAAAAACATACATATACACTGGCACTTATATACCCAACAGAACAAGTTGGGAAATGCAATAAAAACTCGCTTGAAGAACGGTATTTGCAGATTTTGAAGAAGCAATTCAGCAAAGTGTCACTGAAGTTTGGACTAATGTTTCATTGAAGGGCTGCCGATTCCATTTAGGACAATCCTGGTAAGTTGTCATATTTGAATCCTTTTTTGAATGATGATGATGTGTATGTGTGCTTTTTGTTTTTTGGTTTTTTTTTGTACTGATTTCCCATATGCCACGCTGTTGTAATTTTCCTGGTCCTGATAAATAGCCATATTTGACATATTTGAATCTCTTTTTTTGATGATGATGATGATGTGTATGTAAACTTTGTGTTTTTTGGTGTTTTTAACTGATTTCCCATATGCCACGTTGTTGTAATATTCCTGGTCCTGATAAGTAGCCATATTTAACATACGAGTATTTGAATTTTATTTTTGATGATGATGATGCTTTTTGTTTTCCGGTGTTTTTTACTTATTTTCCATATGTCATACTGTTGTAATTCTAATGATGTTTTTTTATTTTTTCAGGTGGCGCGAAATTCAGGCACTAGGTTTAACATCCTTATACAAAGACAAAGAGAGTGATGTAGGAAAATATTTAACATACTGATTTGGAATGCCATTTCTCAACCCAGGAGATGTAGGAGATTGTTTTGTTAAAGCTTTATCATCAATACAGCCACAAAATCATAGAATAGTAGAATTTGCGGACTATTTGGTCGATAATTATGTCTCAGAATCGGCTAAGTTTCCGCCAGAAATATGGGCGGAGATGTCAAGCAGTTTACAACGGACGACGAACGCATGTGAGAGTTTTCATTCCAGGTTTAATTCGTCATTTTATTTTGCTCATCCTCATATTTTTCAATTTTTAACAGTTTTAATAGACTTTCAAAGTGAAACGTATGTTAAAATTAGAAGTGTACAAAAAAAAGTAAAAAAAATTTATTCTGCACAAACCCTTACATCAAAAAAATTTGTAGATGAACAAATTTTAAAATTAAATAATAAATTAATATCAAAATTTGATTACCTCAAAAGTGTAGGTGGAAATTTTAGAATAGTTAAATAAATGAATTAGCATGTTATTCTAGCTTATATTGCTTTTTGTAAATACTGTAGGTATACATTTTTGTAATAAAATTATATGCTCTAAAATAAATTATTGTTTTCTAATTCCTAGAAATAATTACGTACACCGACTAAGCACCAGGTAGACACGGGACTCAATTTACCCATCTTCGGGACTCAACTCGGCTATTAGAAATACGGATTATAAATTCTGGGACTCAACTAGGTTACTCCGCATCTTATATAAATATATAAATAAGTATATAAACATGAAAACGAGACAGAAAGTAGGTATATGATTGCTAGCGGTTGGAAAATATAGTGTATATCCTGGTATGATAAGGACAAGAGCACATACGATAAGGTCCTTAACTTCATGAATATGCGTTCCCCTTTTGAAATAAATCGGCCCACTTGAAATAAGTAGATACCCTTCTTAATGAGATCTGCAGAATAGTGACAGAATATTTGAAAACACAAAAACCAATAAAATCAGTCAGAGATAAGCGGCACAACTTAATTTTAGCGCCCTGTATAGGGCAAAACGTTGACATTTCTCGAAAAAGATTCATATCCGTCATTCCTTAGAAATATATCAATAATCTGGAATAAAAAGCATCGTAATTCAATCAACGGTTCAATAAAAATAGTTTCAACCATATTGTACTTAAGGTGGTGCGTAAGATACACATTGCTAGAATCCAACATTAGAAAAACTAGTGTTTGCAAAACATCCATGCTCTAATCGGCATTTTTAACTGATGTTTCCTTAACGGACCACTTATACAGGGCTTTGACCCACATATTTTTGTTAAACTATATATCTTGGTGGTTAGCATGTAAACTTCACGTAAGCACTGATGATGACTGGTAAACCAGTCGAAAACTAGTTATGTGATTGTGATGTAGCCCTTTTCAGGGATTTTAAATATATACCTTTTATAAAGGATTTACTATTTTTTGTATTACATGGTATACAGCCAACTACAGGAAAACTTTTTCCTTGTGGATTTTTAAATATAGGTTGCTACAAAATATTATGCAAGTGAAAATAGAAGGCAAACGCAGTCCAGGACGAAAAAGCACTTCGTGGTTGCGATTTAGGGTGGCAGTGAATAAAATTAAGATAGCTATGATAGTAACCAACGTTCTGAAAGTACATGGTACATGAAGAAAATTAAAGTAACAACCCATACCGAAAAAGAATGCTGCGTACGCGAGTAACGAGAAAATGTTTATTTCATTGTCCCCTCCTTGGAACGTTGCTGGATCCGCCGTTGGGAATGACATAAGATGAGCAAGGTGGAGAAGACACTTGAAAATAAGTTTCAGGTTAAGGCAAGTTTCAACGATACAGAGTTCAGAACCATTAATATTGACAAAGATAACGAGGGATGGTGGGTAGTATGGAACTAAGTAAAGCATATTTGCATCCACTATGAATAAGCAATCTCAAAAAACAAGGTGTAGACTCTCACTATGTAAGGCTAATGTTATTCAAAAGCTATAGGTTTTATGCTGATTTACACGTGACCAATGCAACAATAGAAACCGAACAGACAGATTATAATATGCAAGACTTTGATTAAGTGTTAACACTAAAAATTTGTAATAAATAAGTACAATCTTTAATAAAAAAATTGTTATTTGATATGCATTTTTACTACAACATTTGCGAAAATTGATATATTTTTTAAAAACATATAGCCGTATGTGCTAAAATACCTATTTCCTGGAGGAAGTTTTAGGTACTTCTTAATTCATTATAAAAATATGCAAAATTAAAGAAAATTATGCCAAATACCAGGTTTGTAGCTTAGTTTTTGGAATTACAGTAAATAAAACTAACTATACAAAAACATAAAATGCTCATAACTCAATATCATGATTTTTGCAATTACTGCCCTATGGTTTTCAAGGTGCGATATATATCATACTAGTGACGTCGCGCGTCGTCCATCAGGGCGTGCTGAGTAATCAAGAAAATAGGGTTCGTGTGCTAGCTCATTTAAAAGATTATATATTTATCTATTTAGTAATAGGTTTGTTCCAACGAGAGTTAGGATTTTGCGCAATAACATAAAATTCTGCGCTTTTATGTTATTGCGCAGAATCCTGACGGCTGCAACTTGTTTTCGACGCTGGTTGGAACAAACCTAATATAAACAATGTATGTGTTACACCGTTCTTAGGCGTCAACGCCCTTCGGTAAGGATCTATGGGGGAGTATCACCGAGCCGCAAACCCTTATCCCTTGCCGTACTGCTCCCTCATAGGTCGATCAGATGCCCGCATATTCCAGTCTAAGGATATAAACTCCAGTCTCTGATATAAACAATAATATAATTATTTATACAGGCTGTCTGCAAAAATAATTTTTAAATTAAATAAATTGTCAAAGATAAGAATGTATGTGATTTATTTAATTTAAAATATATTTTATTGCTGTCAGAAAATGGAAAAAATGTTTATTTTACAAATATCTCCATGATCTAGCAAATTCATAAAAAACAGTTTGAATCGAGTAAAAAGAGGATGCAATGACTGCGTATTACACAATTCCCTAAGATCCATCTGTTACCAAACTCCGGGAGTGATGCTAGATACATCTTATGGGCATAGGTAAATTGAGTCCCATATACCTGAATTAAGAAGGGTCAAAATATTTAGATGGTCGAATTGAGTCCCGGGCATCGTAATCCTTCTAATTACCTTTTAATAGCTTTCTAATTTGTAAGTACTTTTTAATTTGTACTTAAGCATATTTAGAAATATTGGTATTACCTGGAATAACAATAGAGGAATGAAACGATTTTATTGGTTATGCATTTATGGTAATCAAATATAAAAAAGCAATATCCTACACAATATTTAGTATGTTGCGATCTATCTGTATATGAAACGGTGTTAAGTTGATTGCCAAAATGAGTTCAGTGAAAATTGTTCATAGTGAAAAAGGAATACAATTGATTGTGTTAAATGGCTTCAAATATCGTTTTCACAAATCTTTAAAGAATAAGGACAAGCGCTGGATGTGTTGTGTGCAGACGAGAGAAAAATGTAAAGCATTTTTAAAAACCCAAGGTGACAACGTAGTGACGGAAATTCGGGATGAACACAACCACAGCGAATTAAACGAAGATGCACTTAACCGTCAAATGTTAAGTAACTCCTTAAAACGAAAGGCCGTAGAAACATCGGTGAAAGACCTTTGAAAATTTTGCAAAAAGAATTACGAAATGAAGATATTAGTACCTTGACTACCAAAGACGTGGCACTGGTTCGAAAAAATATGTATAACGCCCGACGATCTCTTCTGCCTAAATTACCAAAAAGTATGGAGAAAACTCATGATATATTAAAAACATTTCCAATGAAAACCAACAAAAACGAGGATTTTCTAATGGTGAACGACATAGAAAACCAAATTATTGTGTTTTCCTGTAGCAGCAATTTAGAATTTTTAGCAGATTTGGACACCATTTATATAGATGGAACTTTTGAATATTGCCCAAAGTTTTTTAAGCAAATGTTCTCCATCCATGGTCTAAAAGAAGATCATTATATACCTTTGGTTTTCTTCTTATTGCCAAATAAACAAAAACATACATATACACTGGCACTTATATACCCAACAGAACAAGTTGGGAAATGCAATAAAAACTCGCTTGAAGAACGGTATTTGCAGATTTTGAAGAAGCAATTCAGCAAAGTGTCACTGAAGTTTGGACTAATGTTTCATTGAAGGGCTGCCGATTCCATTTAGGACAATCCTGGTAAGTTGTCATATTTGAATCCTTTTTTGAATGATGATGATGTGTATGTGTGCTTTTTGTTTTTTGGTTTTTTTTTGTACTGATTTCCCATATGCCACGCTGTTGTAATTTTCCTGGTCCTGATAAATAGCCATATTTGACATATTTGAATCTCTTTTTTTGATGATGATGATGATGTGTATGTAAACTTTGTGTTTTTTGGTGTTTTTAACTGATTTCCCATATGCCACGTTGTTGTAATATTCCTGGTCCTGATAAGTAGCCATATTTAACATACGAGTATTTGAATTTTATTTTTGATGATGATGATGCTTTTTGTTTTCCGGTGTTTTTTACTTATTTTCCATATGTCATACTGTTGTAATTCTAATGATGTTTTTTTATTTTTTCAGGTGGCGCGAAATTCAGGCACTAGGTTTAACATCCTTATACAAAGACAAAGAGAGTGATGTAGGAAAATATTTAACATACTGATTTGGAATGCCATTTCTCAACCCAGGAGATGTAGGAGATTGTTTTGTTAAAGCTTTATCATCAATACAGCCACAAAATCATAGAATAGTAGAATTTGCGGACTATTTGGTCGATAATTATGTCTCAGAATCGGCTAAGTTTCCGCCAGAAATATGGGCGGAGATGTCAAGCAGTTTACAACGGACGACGAACGCATGTGAGAGTTTTCATTCCAGGTTTAATTCGTCATTTTATTTTGCTCATCCTCATATTTTTCAATTTTTAACAGTTTTAATAGACTTTCAAAGTGAAACGTATGTTAAAATTAGAAGTGTACAAAAAAAAGTAAAAAAAATTTATTCTGCACAAACCCTTACATCAAAAAAATTTGTAGATGAACAAATTTTAAAATTAAATAATAAATTAATATCAAAATTTGATTACCTCAAAAGTGTAGGTGGAAATTTTAGAATAGTTAAATAAATGAATTAGCATGTTATTCTAGCTTATATTGCTTTTTGTAAATACTGTAGGTATACATTTTTGTAATAAAATTATATGCTCTAAAATAAATTATTGTTTTCTAATTCCTAGAAATAATTACGTACACCGACTAAGCACCAGGTAGACACGGGACTCAATTTACCCATCTTCGGGACTCAACTCGGCTATTAGAAATACGGATTATAAATTCTGGGACTCAACTAGGTTACTCCGCATCTTATATAAATATATAAATAAGTATATAAACATGAAAACGAGACAGAAAGTAGGTATATGATTGCTAGCGGTTGGAAAATATAGTGTATATCCTGGTATGATAAGGACAAGAGCACATACGATAAGGTCCTTAACTTCATGAATATGCGTTCCCCTTTTGAAATAAATCGGCCCACTTGAAATAAGTAGATACCCTTCTTAATGAGATCTGCAGAATAGTGACAGAATATTTGAAAACACAAAAACCAATAAAATCAGTCAGAGATAAGCGGCACAACTTAATTTTAGCGCCCTGTATAGGGCAAAACGTTGACATTTCTCGAAAAAGATTCATATCCGTCATTCCTTAGAAATATATCAATAATCTGGAATAAAAAGCATCGTAATTCAATCAACGGTTCAATAAAAATAGTTTCAACCATATTGTACTTAAGGTGGTGCGTAAGATACACATTGCTAGAATCCAACATTAGAAAAACTAGTGTTTGCAAATTACAACTATCCGAAGAATTCCATAACAACCTTCTTACATGAAGTTGGGACCATTAGGTTTGGATCATAAGGACATTGCTATATAATTGACGCATCTACGTTATGCGAACTGGGAAGAAGAGCAGATGATTAACTCAGAAAACTAGTCTACCCCAAGAAAGTGTTCTGGCCCCGTCCCTATTTTAAATTGATAAGAACGACCAGCCAGTCCACCTTTAAGTTGAGAGCATTGTTCACGCTAACGATATTATTGGTACCACTGTAAAAGGGAAAACTTTCGCACATATAGATTCGCCAGTAGCGAGAGGCTTTAAACATGATGTCATGTTTAATTTATTACAAACAAAGCTCACTAAAACCAAACCCTGATAAAACCCAAGTGTTCATCTCAACATCCATCTGACACATGTAAAACTGAAAGTATCCTGGGAGCGATAACACTTTGGGAGGGAACATATTGATAGATCCAATTATATTGTATTCGTGTCAGACCGCTCATTAACATAAATTCCACTGTCAGATTTCAACACAAAAAGTTGCTATGAAAGACAACGTTCTTCAGAAACTTGTAGAAAGCAAATGGGGTGTAGTGTAAATCCATATACTATAAAGTCAACAGTCAACTTAGGTTTCGTGTTTCTCAGCAGGAGAATATGCCATGCCATGTGTTTGGATGTAGACGGAGGAAAGAGTGAAGATGGAAATGCTCCGGGTTTGGACATGGATTTCCTGGGGGTGGGAGGCTTGGTAAATTCATGAACTAACGTGGATAGGCTTACTATTCCCGAAGTAGATTTATTCCCTGTTAGGATCACAGATAAGTATCCATTTGCTATATTACTGTTACTCTGAGTAAAATGGAGCGTAAAATTAAATTTAAATTGATTTTCGGCATAGATTCAAGTTTTTTTGCCATTTTGACATTTTGCCATATGTTTTAAAGTAGACAAAGCAACAATAATACACTTAAAAGTAAAATAAAAAAAATATTGTTTAGTAATGTAGTCACGTGAGCAAACTCATGTGACACTATAATATAATGTTAACACAATGTAGTAGAATTATCTAAAGTGGATCATTAAATCTTAAAGCAAAGAAGATAAAACTAAAAATAGCATTTTTTAGTTGCCTCATAATTATTAGTAATGTATAGTAATTTATTTCATATTTTCTTGTACAAAACAATCTGTCGCCATTGCTGTAACTAATATTTAAGCACATTTTATCTACAAAATATCAAATTGTCTATATGACCTAAAAATCTAGTTGTTTTCGTCGAAAAATCATTTATAATTTATTTTATGATGGGCAAAGCCAGTGCTTTTGTTCTCCACACTACACAAAACGCTCTATTCATCAAAAAAGATGGTCGACCAGATATTTCAGAACGTCATATATTTCTCCCGGTTTTTTTTCGGCCTTTGTCCGTTCGCTGACATTGATAAAATATCATTTATATAGTTTTTATGAGTTCATAAACAGCATCCGAATTAAAAATTCATTATACGCTGACAGATGGGTTTTGGACTGACCAAATGGGATACTTAGCGGGCAAATTGGTTTCTACATGCAATAAAATAACATAATTGAACGTACTTTCAAATGTTTGATGTGGCCACTATATTATCTTAAATAATATAATGTAAATATTATACAGTGATGAGTGAGTTAATAACCGGCAAAATAACGTAAAAGACAGAAAACGTAATACGTTGTGAATTAAAAAGAGAAGAAACTAGTAGAGGTGAGAAATTATCAAAAAAAACCTATAAATTTACATTATATGGATTATTTCATTCATAGGAGATTCTGACAAATAGAAAGCTACAGAAATCTGAATTAAATCGATAATTTTTGATAATCTCCCGTCGTTAAGTATATTACGTCAGATGCCTTTCGTTGCTACGAAAATATACATTCAGTGACATTAATGACAATTAATGTTTTAAAAATTATAAAAGTGATGACTTTAAATCGTCAAATATTTATAAAAACTGTGTGTTTAATGGTATTTACATAAATAAATTACAATAAAATTTTGGTTTTGAACAGTTTTATTCATGAAATAATCGCAAAAAATTGCACTCGACCTCTGAAATTAATATAGAATTTTTGCTCTCGTGACACTTTGACATAATTTCACTCAGAGCTCTTGTGCAATTACTACTGATAGTTTCCCACCAGTTTAGACCTATCGAAGGAGCTTGACTATTTGACTAATCATAATAGCATTTTGAGATTAGGATAATGGCAACTGTTCAGTTGCCATTCAATTGTTGTAATATAACCAACTCAATTTACATCCCACGTGTTGGGAAGGTCCATACCTTACCTAAGGGCATTCTATTTTTTATCTATATCCATCCTATGGAGTTTTAATCAAGTATGTACCTTTAATGCAACTAGATAACATTTAAAGGGTTTTTACCCTAGTATTTGTTTGGTGGCTCAGCTGGCATCCAATCGGTTTTAAGAAACACTGATGATGATTTTTTAATAAAATCGAAAACGTTTTGTGATGTAGCCCTTAAAGGGATTTTAATAAAATTGTATACCTTTTGCGAAGGATTTTTTTTCCAAATTTTGTTTAATATAAAATATTCCATATTCCAGGATAATTGTCTGTATCATGACCAAATGCGAAAATAAAAATTCCACAATATACCGGGTTTGTCATAAGATAGGCTTTTTTTGAAATCAATGATATAATAAAGGGGATGAATTCTTCCAATATTTTTGCAACGTTACGCACCTAGGATGTAGTGATGTTGAAAAAGTAACTATTTGTTACAAAGTACTCGTTACTTACGAATATCGAAAGTAACGATTACTATACAGAGAGGCAAATCGTTACTTTGATTACTCTGATTACTTCGTTACTTCATACCAATCATACTAGAGCAAGTAACGACTATTGTATCTACTTTGATTACTTTGATTACTCTGATTACTTCGTACCAATCGTATCAGGAGCGTTCAAGTATTACGTAACGCGAGTTTTGAAGATTTTTAACCCACCCCCCTCCTACGTAACGCACTCTCATGGGAGTTTAACTATTGCGTAATGCAATTTTTGAAGATTTTTGTCCTCCCCCCCCCCCCAACCTGCGTAATACTTGAACGGTCCCAGAGCGAGTAACGACTATTGTATCTACTGTGATTACTTTAGTTACTCTGATTACTTCGTACTTCGTGAAGGTTGTTATTATATCGGAATACCTATACAAAATACCTACCTACTGAGAAATACGATTCTCGATATGATTACCGGTACTCAAATACAAAAGTAATCATAGTAATCAAATCATTTTTATCTCTTAAACAGATTGGTGAAGCTCTTTGTTATATCGGAATACCTATACAGACCTACCTACTGAGAAATACGATTCTCGATATGATTACCGGTACTCAGGTACAAAAGTAATCATGGTAATCAAATCATTTTTATCTCTTAAACAGATTGGTGAAGCTCTTTGTTATATCGGAATACCTATACAGACCTACCTACTGAGAAATACGATTCTCGATGTGATTACCGGTACTCAAATAAAAAAGTAACAAAAGTAATCGCATAGTAATCAAATCGTTTTATCCCTTAAACAGATCGGTGAAGGTGGTTGTTATATCGGAATACCTATACAAAATACCTACCTACTGAGAAATACGATTCTCGATATGATTACCGGTACTCAAGTACAAAAGTAATCATAGTAATCAAAGTAACGAATACTGTGTGTAAATAATTACTTTATACAAAATACCTACCTATTGAGAAATTATTTTCGATATGATTACCTGTACTCAAATACAAAAGTAACAAAAGTAATCAGAGTAATCAAAGTAACAAATACTGTAAATGATTACTTTATATAAAAGTAACGATTTGTAACGAATACTCGAAAGTAACGATAAGGAAGGACACATATGCAAGATCTGCATCTCCTGAAGCCTGCTTGTTGTGGAAGTAGTTTTGCATAATACATCTCAGTCGTAATTTCTCTAAATGTATCTTTGCCATATTCTTTTGGTGTATTTTGCCGTCATGTCTTTTGCTTCGTCATTAAGACCAGATATGTAATCGTGTAGTTTCTGTACTCATAAAATATGTGGAAATTAGTATTAATTAATAAAGGTTTAAACGTAATTCGTTAAACGTTGAAGTAATAGCAAGACAATAACTAATAAGTATATTGAATATGTTAAATTTGGAAGAAATTTCTTTATTGCAACTAGTTTTAGGGTGTTCTACCCGTTTTCATTGCTGGCTGAATTAGAAAAAAGAAATAAAAACAAAATTATAAAATAGGTAAAGAATCAGTTATTATTATTATTATTAATATAAGGTTGCCTGTTGTCTATTACAAGGTATTAGTATAAGGTTGTGCCTGTATTTGTATAATATACTCGTGCCTCGAGTATATCATCCAAAACCATAATTCGCACTGAACATTTTGAGACTACATTGTCGAAGATAGTTGAAAAGTAAATAATTTAGGAAATCAGCGAAATTGCGTTCAAGCGGTCAGTTTAAACTAGACTTCCATCTAGAAAATCAGAAGGATGAGAAATGTTTACAGTAATATTCTTTTAGAAAATATCCAATTCCCAGTGTATGTACAGCAGAATATTGGATTCATCCGTTAGCCTAGCTTTCAGCATCCGTAGAATTTCTACAAACAAAGTTACATGTACATACCAAAAGCAAAACAACAGAAATGATATCAGCTATGAGCCAGAAAATTGGATTGACATTAAATTTGTAGGAGGCCGGGGTCAGAAGAAAAACAATCGAAACCCGATCAGGCAAATAAAATAGAACATCGGCAAATAAAAGAAGACTTATAGCAGCGCTTGCTAATGGAAATGTTTGACTTTTGACCTCTCTGCCAAGTATATAATTGGTTTATTGGTAATACAATCAGGGCGGAAATACATACAGATAATGGATAACAACTTTTATTCAAGAAAATTCAATTGAAATGGATTAATTTTAAATGGTACAGAGTTACGTTACTAGTAGCTCTATTTCATTTCATTACTTTCGTAATTGCATTTTTTTATTTGTTAGACTAATTGGATATATTATAATTGAAAATATTCTTCACCTTTTTAAATTTATTATTAACTTAACTTAAGGATTTGGATAAACTCATTTGGCTAGATCTCAATAAATAAAGCTACTAGCCTACTAGACTGTTCGATAAGTTTAGCGGTTTGATAAAAGAGGACAGGACGTATTTCAAAAGTATTATAAAATCTATTTTTAGACTGTGTTGCCTGTTATGTACGAATCATGACATTCGTGTCTGCTACAGTTAGTCATTATTATTATTTCCTGGCGTATATTATTATAGCTTCTTAGTATTTTGTGTACATATAAGATATGGCCCGCATATATCTTACTGAGGCTGAGTTACAGGAAATTGTTACTGCTAGCGATTTTTATGGTGGTATAGAAGATGAAATAGTATCAGAAAACGAGGATGTATTGTTAGATGAAGATTTAAATGTTGAAAACATTCATCCCAGGTCATTTTTCAACTGGGGTAATTTTTTACCCCCGTTGGTCAACCGTGTAAAAAAAAGGTTGGTCATGGGAAGGTTAAACAATAAATTCTGAATATTATTGTAACTTTTTGGACCAGCTGAAGGAAAAACTTCGTGAAAAAAGACCCGGTTTGCTGAAGAAAAAAAACCTTTTTCATCAGGACACTGCACCGTGTCATATGAGCATTTTAGAAATGGCTAAAATCCATGAATTAAAGTTTGAATTATTCGAGGATCAACCCTATTCCCCAGATTTGGCCCGTCGCGACTTCTATCTGTTTCAATACCTAAAAAATGCATGCGGAGAAAGAGTTTTTCATCAAATAATGATCAGGTCAAAACAGCTATGGAAGGTATTTTGCAGTCCATCCAGATTCTCACTTTAAGGATGGAATTTATAAACTGGAATCTGGTTGGAACAAGTTAATCGATGTTCAGGGAGACTATACTGAATAATACAGTGTATGCCGGGCGCGTATCTAGAAATTCATAATAGGGGGGGGGGGTCAGTCTTACTTCAAATTCAAATATTATATTTTACAGATTTAGCCATACGACTCACATTTACTCTAAGGATAAAATACACTATATAATCGCAGGTACCTACGGTATCAAAAGGATTGATAGACAATTCACGACTATTAATCTCATTGGTCGTTCTTTACCATAAAGATTAACCTTTCTACCATCAATGGGTAGGTACGCATGGATTAAATTATAGTAAAATACAAATTTTTATATCTTAATTGATTCGCAAATTTGAAACGTGACTTTTCATGGGATAACATTTATACCCAGTGTAATGTATTAGCATTTTAAAATAGCATTTTTGTTATTCTTTGAATTGAGAAAAATATTTCCGTTGTTTATGGTTCCACCGGATTAATGCGCCTGCAGATTATTTTTCAGAGAAGGGTGTTTTATTAGATTTTATGGCTTCTTTCAATTATTTGGAAGCGGTTGTCGTGTATGTTAGTGTTGTACTGATGGCTTAAAGTTTAGAGTTAACAGAAAAAAATAATAAATAATAAAAAAATACATATAGACTAAATACAATAGGGGGTCCATGGACTCACGTTTAAAAGAGTTAATTTACCAAAAAATGAATAATAATGATAGTAAATGTCAAATTGACATACAAACCTATGTTAGGTAGGTTGGTGACACGGTAAGGTATATTGGTGATAGCGGTTAGAAAATTTGGTGAAACAACCGAAATTTAAGGAATTTAACTTACATTGGCTAAATCAAGAATAATTCAATGTAGCTTATTTATTGATA